>NC_143205.1:2595000-2860000 GCF_051530095.1 Phoenix dactylifera | reverse complement strand
TTTTTTCATGCTTATTTTACTGCTTTAAAATCTCTTAAAAGACATTACAGATCACCAAATTGGTGGAAAAGGCTGTCCAGCACAGGATGTTTGCATCCCTAATGCCACTGTTCGAACATATGAAGAACTAGCTGAGGCCACACCTTACATCACAGCATTACGAATCTGTTGCAGAGGCACCATTGATAATCCTTTTTTAAGAAGAAAATAGGTTATCCATTAATTCATTTCATGAGATATGGAAAATGAATACGAAGAAGTTCAGGTATAAGTTAGAAGAGTAAATTTAAAAAGAACAAGAATCCTTCAAATAAAGAAGCTTGCCGGACTTGAACAAAGAAGCAGCACAGAACCATTCTTCCAGGAGCGATATGACGACTTCAGCAATTGCAGGGGCCACCTTACTTTTGGATTGGACGATTCGCTTCATTCTTTTGGAGCCAAACTCATTACCAGATTGTTATGGACCACAGAATCATACTTGTCTTAAATCTAGGTACCCTGTAATGTCAATCTATTTTTGAAGAAGACACCACCAATAAGCATTTTATCTTATATACCTCAACCATCATTTTAGTTCTCAAGTAAAATGTTCCATTGTAACCAAAAGGTACTGTCAATTGACATGACAATTATCTGTAATGTATACTTAGAAGAGACTGCTCAAATTACCATCTCATCATATAGGTGGTATCAAGACCCCACCTTTTGAATTATCCGTATAGCCAACTTGTTACTTTTCACTTGTTTTGCTGAACTTTATCTAACTGTACAACATTACTACTCCCTTTGGAAGAACTGGAGATAGAACAGAAGTCATGAGATATACAGTATGGAAACAAATCTTTTTTCCAAGAAAATTTGCAAATTTAATGCCGCACAGTTAAAACTCATGCTCTTAATGATAGAAACTCTCCCGCGCTTCACACCATAAGTTCTTAAGCAGCACAAGAACATTGCCAGGTATTTAGACTGATGTTCAAATAAAATCATTAGAGTTTAGTTGTAAATATCACCATTAACCTTTTGGCGATGATACCAGTCAGAAAGATATCTGTTGTACCTGCAAAACAAAATTGTGAAGATAAGCCATGGATGCTCCATAAAGCTCTCAACACAAGAAATCCCAATACCTACAGATCATTGTCCGGCACCCCACTTGCCTGTACCCCCTGCATAGTCCATGGTGGTCCTACTGCAGCCTGTCAAAAGTAGGCACTTGGTTGTTGCATGATCTACTTCACATTGCAACTTATATTCTACAAAGTATGAAGAAACTAACCACACAAGGAGATGACACAGAGCTTCTTCCAACAGCTTGTAGATATTCTTCATATGTCTGCAGAACACAGAATATTAATTGGAGACAAAAGTTTCTCAGGTTAGAATTGTAAAGCAGCAGGATTTCCTTTAGAATTGTTAACTGCTGACACAGATCAGCATCTGGTAGGAAGCAGAGAAACCAGGACTTAAAAATAACGAAGGAAAAGGACCTGTCCAAAGAAATATTTTAGCATGCAGGAAAGATGTGCTGTAGCTTGGCATTTGCAGTTGCAGAGGCAGCAAGATTGAGAACAATGATAAAGATTCTGAGACCCAAATGTCATCTCAAGTTTCCTCTTACAGCTGTCTAACTTCTTTTCTTTAGATCTAACATAACTATCGTAAATAAAATTAACAAGGTCAATCATAGACAGTATCATAGTCATGACCGAGAATTCAGAATCATTCTCTCAACTTCATAGGTTAGTTGATGTAGTTTACGACTAAATTAGGTTTAGTTAGTTTCCTACTTTTATTAAATTTGCTCTGGTTCTAGTGGGTTTTTGGTCATATTATGAATAGGATTGTCCTCCAAAAGGTCCTATTTTCAAGTCTATGTTAGGTTAGAAAAGTTTTAAGGTCATTAGGATTGTGATTTAGAAAGATTTTGACGGTCTTTAATTTGGGAACCTACAGAATTATGAATGTATTAATATTGAAGTCATGGTTTTTTTTTTTTAATGATGGAGTTTTTCATTGATTAGGAGTTTGAATTTGAGTCAAATAACCTAGGTACATTATAGGTAAGCTGGGAGCCCTTTATAATTAGGAAATGTTAATTCAAGGTTGTTTGAGTACTTGTAAATATGGATCCATGGGGAACGAGGAATTGTGTACGATTAATGAATTTTATTGTTTGAAGTGACTCCATGGAGATATTACCCTCTAGTATTATCTCTCTTCTCTCTATTCTTCTTCTCCTTTGTTCAACCCCTTCTCTTTCCTTATGCTTTCTCATTGTTTTGGCTGTGGAAAAGGATAAGTATTCAAATCTAATCAGGTCTGATATTTGTCTTTTATCATATCTCTATGATTTGCAGTTTAGCACAAACGGGCTGCATCAAATGGTATCAGAGCCTCACGACCATCTTTAAGTGGTGGCAAATTGATCCTGAAACAAGGCATCGACAAGATGAAGAGTGAATCCAACAATAAAGAGAATAAAAACAACATATGGGGTGGCATTAGCAACCGGAAGAGTATGATCAATCGAAGGAATCTGCTGATCATATGTAGGTTGGGACACAAAATATGATTGAGACCTTCAAAGCAAAAGCACCACAACAAGAACCCACCATAGAAGATCCTCTATATGTAGATTTGAAGATTGAGGATAAAGACAAAGTCCAAAAGGTTGAAGATCACCCATCTAAAGTTATTTTCATTGAAGATCCATTAATTCAAAGAGTTGATCACCTACAACTAAAGCAACAAATTCTAGAACTAATCATTGACAATCCATCCTTGGAACAACCACAGATTTCAATCATTTAAAATAAAATGTATTATTCAACATCTATTATGTGATTGGAGGCATTGGAACCATTGATTGAAATATACTAAAGAAACCATTTGATGGACTGATTGCAAGAAAATCATTTGTGGACTTCACCATCAAATTCTGGAGATCCAACTGTGGATTGAGCATGCAAACATCATATAGAAGATATCAAAGGATCTCAGGGATGATATCCGTGGAGCAGAAGCGTTTGATGTAATTTAAGTTCAAATTAAGTTTAATTAATATTCTGGTTTATCGACTCTTAGTAGTAGCTTAAGTATTTCTATTTTCTTGTAATTTTCGTACTGTTTTTCAAAACTATTTTTCTAAGGGGGCTTTTGAGTCCTGTCATGAGTAGGACTATCATCTAAAAATCCAATTCTAGGTCTAGGTTAGATAAGAAAAATTTTCCATTCATTAGAATTGTGATTTCCAAAGATTTTGATGGTCTTTCATGTGGGATTGCGGATCCTATAGAATCATGAATTTCTTAATAGTAGAAAGTCCAGAGTTTTACATCGATCAAAAGTCCTATACTGAGTAAAATAACCTAAGTCAGTTAGGAGTCCTTTTATGATTAAGACATTTTTTTTTAGGGTTGTTTGAGTGCCCATAAATATGGATCCATTAGGAGTAATGAATTATGTATGATTTATGAATTTTATTGAATAAAGTGACACCTCTGTGGAGATTTTACCCTCTATTATTATCTCCCATCTCTCTTTTCTTATTCTTCTCAGTTCAAACCCTTCTTTTTCCATCTACTTTCTCATTGTTTTGGCTATGGAAAAGGATAAATATTCAGATCTAATCAGATCCAAAATTTGTCTTGCTTATATCCATATAATTTGCTGGTCTAGCACTAAGGGCCCCATCATCAGTGCTGAATTAAATAATTCTTATTGCAAAACGAGTTCATGTTAAAGTTACTTGCTGAAAAAGCTGGGCCAAATTTTATTGAGTTGCACGGTTGTTCCTGACACAGGAGGAGCAGCAAGTATGTTGTTCTCTGATCATACAGCACCTAAATTATAAAGAAAAAGAACTAAGATGCCACAACAATCAATTTGACTTACAACGGTCAAACCCTGGAGCAGATGCAAATATGGAACAGTTAAGGATCTAACTCAATATTCAACTCAAGAAACTAATACATGCAAGATATTCATAGCAAAATACAAAAATTGGCATATTAGGAAAAAAGATGAATAAAAATTAGATGAATCTGAATTGTGTGTCTAGAGTGCTACAATTAGTTCAAATATAAATACTGACTATACCAAGAACTATCTACTATGTGTCAATTCTCAACAACCAGTTCCATAGTGTTGGAGTTACCCAAATATAACACAATAGAACAGACAGCACAAACACATTGCTGCAATCTATGTTACATGGATTCCGATACATGTCGGGTGTAGGCGCATGTCTAAGTTTGGGATCCTTTCAGTATCTAAGAATTTCTGCTTATGAGGCCATGTCCAAGTGTCATACAAATGTCCGTGTTCAAGTGTGGGGTGCGCATACTCTAGACTAAATTAAAGGGTTCAGGTAACATAGACTGTCATTAACTAACCATGTCCCTTATTCTGGATATTTTATAAGGGCTCCGTCCTCTTTTAAAGCAATCTTCCATGTATCACTGCTGTTTCATCATTTTAATTATATAGTCAATCTCAAGCATAAATCTTTTAAGGAGTTCTAAACTACATGGACATTTCCAAAAGCCTATGGCATTTTTGAAAGATATTCTAGCATCAACCCAACTTATCAAGACTTCCTGCATCGCTTACATAAGTTGAAGCTCTCCATACTGGTTTCCTCTAGTAATGATTGTAAGAGTTGGTCCAATGGATTGTCCAGGATAAGCGCAACGGTCCTGTGGACCGGTCGAGTCCCAATTTCCCATCCAGAGGAGCTGGCACTACTATGATCATCTCCTCCCATCTCAAGCCAACCTAGCCCCTAGGAAGGCTAGCATATCCGGATCGCTGTCTCCTCCTGCTTTGGCCAGCTTCACCCCCAACCCACCCACCCCTGTGATCGTTGAAGCCCTTCCATGTTGGAGCATCCCAATCCCAAAGAGGTTGGCATCTCCATGATCACTGCCTCTCTTCCCATTTTGAGCTAGCTAGCCGTAGAGGTTGGCTTTCCCTGTTTGCCACTCGAGAGATGGATGGCTTACCTTGTTTGCTTCTTGCAGGTCTACCAGCGGATTCACCGCTCAGGTGAGCTAGTGTGGGCAGAGGCAGGCGCAGAATCGCTTCCTTCTTTGGCTTTTTCCTTTTCCCTCCCTTGTTTCTCTGAATCAAAAGCTCATCCTAGTTTTACCCATGGTCTGCTGAACCGACCTGTACCGGTCGGTTCAGCCCGTACCGGACCGGTGCCGACTGGCACCGGTCCGGTATAGGGGTATAAAACGGTTCCGACCCAAACTGGGTCGGAATCGATTGGTTCTGTACCTGGACAAGCCGGTACAAGCCGGTACCGGCGCGAACCGGCCCGGTTCGTGCCCCCACGCGGGGCACCGTGCCCACGCGGGCTAATGCCACAGAGTGGCATTTGACGCGTCCGCGCGCGTCCGCGTTTTTTTAATTGGGAAACGTGCGCGGACGCGCGAGCGGAGCGCGCGACCGCGCGCGTTTCTCCACATAGGAAACGCGCCCGCGCGCGATTCCCGGCAGGGAATCGCGCCCAAGCGCGGTTCCCCGCGGGGCACCGTGCCCACGTGGGCTGGCAGCCCGCGTGGGGGCATTAAATGCCGCCACTCTGTGGCATTTGAAGCGTACGCGCGCGTCCCAGACGCGCGCGGACGCATTTTGTTTTGTTTTTTTTTTTTTAGTTCCAAGCCGGTACCGAACCGGAACCGTACCGGTGCCGGTGCTCACCGGCACGCCGGTACAATCGGTCCTGCGAACCTTGGTTTTACCCACCATTAGATACTATCATAGTCCTCTCCCCTGCCCCGACTCTCTCCTCTAGACTTCCTGCAGCAACCATCAAGGCATCAACCTCTGCTTGTTGATGGTAATCATCTGAGTCTCCCTTGTTTCTCGCTTGACCTCTCTTGCTCTTTTTTCCTTTCCAATCATCACTATGGTTTCCAATGTCAAACTCCAATGCTTGCTAGTGATCAAAGACCCTATCCCCATCCTCTCTCATCGATTCCCGATCATTGGATTTCGCAATCAAGCAGACGACAAATTAGGTCCCCCTGTTTTCCTTTCCTATGGCCTAACTCATTGTCGCTCATTCCTGTCTAGGGGCCCTCGCCACTTTGCTGGACCTTGGCTACCTCATTGACCCGTACAACCCCCCCCCCCTAAAAAGCCACTGGTCTTTCCCTCCCTCTCGATTGAACCCTCACCCCCAATTCTTTTGTTCTCCTATTCGGAACCCCCCCCCCCCCCCACCCACCCACCCACCCACCCACCCCCCACCCAATTCTTTCTCTCTCTTGATTGAACCTGATAGCCTTCACTCCCTACATGACACCTCTCTTGACTTGTAGGCTAACAATGTCCCTTTGATTAAGAGGCTAAGGCCCTCGATCTCTAAGAAGCATCCAATATAGGGGTCAAGCCCCATGTCCGAGGTAACCACTAACCCCCCTTGTATGCGCCATACTTATTTTTCTGTGATTTTTAAATAGATTAAATCTTTAGATTAATCTTCAAATCAAAGAATAGTAGGGACCCCTATATGCAGGCTATGTTCTAAGATGTGTGCCTAGATATTGGCTCTACCATCTAAAGGTAGAGGCATTAATTTGTAGATCAAGGATCATCACCCCTTATAGGAGAGGATCCTAGGTTGTAGAGCCCAGAAAGGGTGTCACAACCCAGTGGGATGACCCAAATGTCAAAAAGTCAAGAAAAGTTTGGATTGTAGGAATTGTACTTGAGGATTTTGCAAGGAAGCATAATGTTTCGATGTTTTTTTTTTAAGCCTTGTGTAGTCTTGTTGGGAGGAAACTTCTAGACCTTTATCAACCTAGACATGTAGTACCTCTACCATCCTAACACTTTTACCATGTGTTTCATATAATATAATTTAAAATTTATTTTGCTTTGTGTAAGATGCATGGTAAATAGCTATAATCACAATTTGTTGAGTTGTACCGAACCGGCTAGCTCAAGGAGCACCGAACTGGACCAGTTAGTTACCAGCATAGTTCAAGAGGCCAATTTGCTATAAAGGATCAAGGACTCCCTACGAGTTTCCTCCGTTCACTCTTCGTTACCTAGCACCCGCTTCATTCACCCCTCCCCCCCCACAAAACCCTAACCCCTCTGCCATTGTCCCCGACTTGCCAAGTAAGTCGCTGTCTCCCTCCCTCTCTCTCTCTTTCTTCCCCCTCGACATCAACTAGGAGCGTTGTTTGAACCTTTTCTCTCTCTCTCTCTCGGCCTCTCTCCCCCCTCCCTTCCTCCCTTCCTCTCCCTCCCCCTTCCCCTCTCTCTCCCCTTTGATGACAACAAGGAGGGATGTTCGAGCCCTCTCCCTCTCCCTCTCTCTCTCCCTCCCATCCTCCCTCTCCCTCCCCCTCCCTCTCTATTTTCCTCTCTCCCCCTTTCTCTCTAACTCTCCTTGTTTTAGTACACTTTGGAATGGCACAATACGATCTCCAATACTGGTTTAGTGAATCTTGGCTATAAAAATAGTTCTTGAAATCGAAATTGTAAAAACTATTTTTCAAAATTTCATATTCAAAATTAACCAAAGTCCGCCGAACCCGTACCGAGACCCGTACTGGTCAACGCTCGATATGGTTCGATACCGGTTCCGTACTGTACCGAACCGGTATGGGTAATGACGCCCAATATTTTTAAAAATTTTTCAAAAAAATAATTGATAATCCCTCTTTTTGAATTTTTTTCAATGAATTTAAATCTAATTTGATATTTTTTGATATTTTTTTATATTTTTTTTGATATTTTTTGATGTTTTTATTATCCCAATTTAATCTAGATGATACATCTTATTTTTTTTAAAATGATACAAATCATAAAATGAATATAAAATATCCTCAAATCTAGTGACATAAAAATTAAAAAATAATCAATTATATACATTTAAAGTCCAACATACATACCAATATCTAAAATCGAGTCGAGTGGCGATGCCTCTCGTAAATATCCGGATCATCAGCATAGTCAGAAGGCACATCAGCCCATCCCCCTAACCAAGCAGTGGTGTAGTCATGTACGTTTTTCATCGCATAAGAAACGTGCACCAGATTATAAGCACTATCGGATCTCTTACTGAAGCTCTGGCTCTGAGAGGTGTCCTCTGACTGATAATGCAGCTGTGAAGGGATCCATTCGAATATACCGGCAGCAAAATTCGACCCATAAGATGCTACAGGCTGCGTAGGGTAGTAGCCACCGAAAGATACATCAGACGCACTATATCCAATTCTGTATCCGTATGGATCATAGGCTACTTATGGCTGCGGATAATAGAATCCAGTACACGACTCGAAATCTGATACGTCTATAGATCCTACTCCATGTGTAAAGTCATCTGCAGCTGCGTTATGTCCTCCTGAACGACCTCGAAAAGCCCGTCTTTTATATGCAATCGTATCCTCACGGGTTCTCCCAGACATGCACTGTGGTCTCTATCCTGTGTAGTATGCATAAATTGACTCACTGATAAATCGAATACCACCCTGCGACTGTCTCATAAACAATGATCTCCTATCCTCCACTCTCTTCCTGACCGGCAGATCCATGACCACCAGAAATGTCATCGTTGCTGCTCCTAGTCACTGAATTTGAGTGTACTGACTCCTCAATACTCTCCATTAGAACTGCAGGTGCCATTTATGTCAGCGTGTAGATCGTCCATAGATTTACAACATATAAAAATTGAGCCTAAATCAAAAAATTTGGCATGATCTTTTCTTATCTTACAATTTTTAAGCTACTTTTAAAACCCCAAAAAAGGAAGAAATGAGGTAAAAGAGAGGAAGCACACCTTATTTAGCCTTAGATCTTTCTTCTGATAGCCTGACTCGGTGTTGTTTGTGGGATTTTTGGAAAGAAGCGGCGGAGGCGCTTTCAAAATTTTGTTAGGAAGGCCTTTGGCGTTCCCAACAAATGACCTAATGCTTTTAAAAAGCATCAGGCGAAGTACTACAATGCTATAGTGCCAGAATGTTTGAAACTAAGTTGACTCGAGGCGAACCGACCAGTTCGCACCAAGTCTACACCGAACCAATCAATTTTGGCCTGTTCCGACCGGTTCGAGCACTTACCGGCCTGTTCCGATCAGTAAGTGACAAATTCCGGCCGGTTCTATATGGTTTCCAGCCAGTACGGGCTGGAACTGAATGTAACAGGCAAACCAACTCGGTTTCGCACTAGATCGGTTTAGCACTACTTGAACCAGACAGTTCAGCTCATTTCAGCAGTCCTTGAAATTAACTATTATATTTACCTTGCGTAAAGAAGATTTTTTAAAATGTGAATCAAGAATGAAAATCTCGACTTAAGCATGATGTCGGATATTTTGTGTATCAAGAGCAACATGTTGGTTGATTTTGCATAATGACAACATATGAAATGAACCATCAAATCCTGTTTGGAAGCTAATGATGGAAGATTTATGTTTATTGTATGGCTACAAAACTAATTTTGGAATGGATTTAATGGTTACTATCTAGTCTAACAATGATTCAGGCCTAGCCAGCGGGACTAATCATAGGCAATATATGTCTAGAAACTAGTTTCTTCCAGGCCCACCTAGTGAGGGGGCCTAATCGCTGGAAAACATGTGTTTAGAACTAGTTTCTTCTGGACCTAGCTAATAGGGTTGATTGCTGGCAAATCATGTATTCAAGAACTAGTCTCTTTCAGGCTTTGTCATAGAACTAATGTGACTGTAGTTGCAAAGATTAGGAAAGGGAGAAAATTGTAAATATTTTTATTGAAAATTTCACAAAATTGATCTTTCTCAATAACATGCACTAAATCTAGTTTTTATACTAGTATTTTAGTAAGGTGAATCATTAAGTAGATAAGCATCTTTATAAATTTATGAAACTCCTTGAAATCTGCAAATTTACTTTCTTTTAAAACTGATAATGACATATGTATTTACTTGAACATTTCTTTTATATTATATTACTTGTTCCAACTTATTAGGTTGCTAGCTCACTATTCATTTTCTTGTCCTTTCCACATACCAAGGGGTAGTGCGGACTAGGTTTGGATGTACTTCAAAAGTTTAGGGTTTAGACATGGTTACCCTATTTGAAATTTGAATAATGAATTGATCAGAATCTATATATTGTCTGATAGTGATTGGATTTGGCATTAATGAAAATCTCTAATGTTTGACCTAAATGAATTTCAAAGTCATCAAAATTTGGTTATTTGAATTATCATGATAGAGTGTAGAGATGTTCTATATTGCCATTGCCTTTTATTATTACATGATATATTATTTTTGAAATTAAGAATTTTTGGCAGGCCTTGCATGTCTTGTGCGGCCAAATCCTACAGGACGTATGGCCGTTCGTCCAATGCTTGCCTCGTGCCGATGGTTTGGGGCATGACAACAACAATACCTCCAACTTCTTAATTATTTCTTGATGACGTAAACTTACATATTGAAATTGATCAATTGTCTTACAGTTAAGAAGGATGCTCAGCATCATATAATCTCATCCAGGTCCACAATTCAAACCATCTTTTGCTTGGGAAAAAAAAAGCATTAGTTTAAAATACAGCAGGAAGACTAAGGATTGATTAGTATTTCTACTCCTTGCTTGTAAAGTTTAAAGTCCAACGTAGTCAACCAATGTCCTACATTTTTATTTCAAAGAACTTGTTAGATCCCTTAACTAAAGCACATGCAATGAATAATAAAAGCAAAGAGTGATCTTAGGTTTATATTGCCACTATTAGGCTTTTTTTACCTAATTTAAAAAATAAAATGTAACATAAATCTCAACTAAAACAGCAGAGTTTACTTTGAAATGACTCAAAAGCAAAAACATACACCATAGAGGTCTGTCCTGCAAGGAATGTTTAGCATATTTTATCTTGAAATAGCAACAATAGGCTTGTTTGTTGGTAATATTAATGAGTTAGCAAAATCTTACTTGAGAAAACATTAAAAGAGAGTGAGAGAGAGAGAGCACCATTTTTACACCAAGAATTCTAGGACTTATACATAGTTTCTAATAATTTTCTTTTCCAGTTTCTAGTGATTTTGTTTTCCAGTCCCTCCATTAGAGTTCTTGAAAACCCAATAAGAAAAATCCTTTTTGAAACTATTAGTTCGCAATGCAATCTCTTGATAAACCGCAAAAATTGATAAACAATTGCAATTTTTTATTGTGCCGGAGTTTAAATCAATTTATTTATGATATATTTTCTGTAAAAAATGTGATACCAAAGGAGGTGCTCACTTTCCTCAACTAGCCAATGAAAATTTTTGGAGGTGAGTTTCGAATGGCAAAAAGATAATCTGGCAATCAGAAAGTAAAATTGAGCTTTTTAAAGAAGTTTCAACTCGAGTTGTCAAAATTAGCTGCTAGAGATTCATAGATGGATACACTTGGTTGATAGTAGAGCTAAAAGTTTGCAACTAAGGCCCATCAACTCACGTGAGCCATCTACAAGACTGATTCTAGTTAGGGTTTCTTCAACATTATTAAATCTGGGTCAGCCTGAAGACTACCCACTAATAAGCAGGCTGGTTGACAAACTCAACAGGTCAGAAAGATCATGCAAAGCACAATGCCTTCTTTAAAGCACTATGACACTGATGTTGCTTAAAGAAGGGTCCTCTACCTCCTAGTATCCCAAAGACTAAAGCCAACAATATTCTAGGAAGCACACGTACTTCAAATTACATGGCATGCCCATATCAAACATGTGTCGATTACCCAAAGCTTTTGGATACTCCTACGATATGTCTCATATACCTATTTTAAGAATCCTATCACCTTAGATCAAAATTCGTCGTCTCGGTACCAGACCCTGTACCGGTGCCGTACTAGCACAGTGTCGATACAATACGGAGTTTTTCTCTAGTACGCCATCCATAACAGATACCGGTACCAAATCGGTATGATATGCCTGGTTCAGGCTGGTACGGCGTACCATACCTCAGATACTTTCTAATGCCATTAGAGATAAGAAAAGCTTTTTTACTTTTATTTTGTGATAAATGTTGACCTCAAAATGATAAGTGTTTTAACTTGTAGTTTGTAAACTTAATATTATTATATAGAATACACTAAGATCCGGCGTACCGGTACCGGTCGGCGTACCGATGGCCGGCCGGACCGATATCGGCCGGTACCGGTACCGTACTAGCACGGTACGGCGAGCCAAGAATTTGGGTTCCGTTTTTTTTTTAAAATGTTGTCTCTGTTGGATCTTAAATTAAGTAAACTTTGATGTTTTTTTATTGCTTTTGTCATGATTTTTGATGTTTCTATGTTTAAATTTAGGTTGAAATTTGAAAGATAGATGATGCATATTATTAGCTCCTCCCATTCCAATGATAAAATGATACACATAAAATATCTTCAAATTAAGATACAATCATTTACATACATTTAAAGCACTCTCGGATATCTAAAATCGGGACGAGTGCCGATGGCTCTCGTAGATATCTGGATCATAAGTATAGTCAGGAGGCAAATCAACCCAATCAGAAGGAACGCGCGCCAGGTTATAAGAACTGTCAGATCTCTCGCTCACGCTCTAGCTCTGAGAGGTGTCCTCTGATTATGTAGGGGCTCGTCCAAATATGGCGGAAGCAAAATCCGATGCACCATATCCATATTCGTCAGGCTGAGGCTGTGGATAATAGAATCTGTATCCGTATGTGAGCTCATCTGCAGCCGTATCCTATCTTCCGGAATGACCTCGAGAAGCCTGTCTTCTATATCCAATGATATCCTCACGGAATCTATCAGGTGGTCGACCGTGGTCCACATCCTGTGGAGCGCCCGTAAATTGTGACTCACCGGTGAAATAAAGACCATCCTCCGGCTGTGTCTCATATGTACCATACTATCCTTCGCTCCCTCCATGGCTAGAAGATCCATCACCACCAAAACCTTCATCGTTGTTGGTCCAAGTCTCCTCGACACTCCATTAGGACCCTTTGTTTTCCTTTCCTGGCCCTCTCTGTCTGACTATGTCGCCCTTACCTGCTAAGCATTTCTCGATCAGCTCTCTCGAAGGGTGTCTCTTACCAATCATGTGACTGGCTCCCCTGTGCCTGCGGCTGATCAGCTCTGAGAGTGCGTGAAATATTGCGCTCAGCCCATTGCTCTGAATCGACCCTAGCCTCAGTGGCTACGAAGCTAGCTGGTCGTGGAGGCGATCTTGGCTCGTCAAGCTCGGACTTCGGCTGCTGCCCTACAAGCCAGCCGAGTAGTGGATCATCGTCATCATCGGTGAAGGTCCCGTAAATCGGATCTACATACTTGAGCTCCGCTTCCTTCTGAATACACTTTAGCCTCAACCGCAGATTGTAGTACATATAAACAAAGTCGTTAAGGTGCTTTTGTGTCAAACGGTTTCTTTGTTTGCTGTGGATAAGGGTGAAGGACCAATTGCGCTCACAGCCACTAGAGGAGACTGTTTGGGAGAGGATCCGGATAGCTAACTGCTTTAGATTTCTCGCGAACCAATTGCCCAAATCGAGCTCTATGCCTGGCCACCTCCTTCTGCTGCCACTGATCATCCAGGCTTGCCTGCATGGCCACCTGAATATCTGACTCCTCATCTAGATCCTCAACCTCCTCTGGCTCCCTAGAGTGATAAGAAGGTAGCTCTGCCGCTCGGCGATCGACCTCCGCCCTCTTCTTGGAACTCTCCTTCACTTCTTTGACCTCAGCGAGATTCTGCCTCATCAGCATACGAATCTCGCCAGGATAATTTGGGCACGTATCAACCTCACCGAAATTTTCGGCTAAGTGTTGCTTCAACCTGGTTACCCCTCCCTTAAAAATTTTATCACAAAAGTTGCATTGAAACTAGTGTCGTTGTCCCTCTCTTCCAAGTCTTCGCCAATAAAACCAGCCAATATCACGCTTTGTAGGGTTCGTTTTTCTTAATGGCTCCATTGCTATCATAAATATACAACATATCAAAAAATTAAGCTAATGAAGTAAATTTTCACATGATTTTATTTTTATAAGCAATTTATAAACTATTTTTTTAAGCTATTTATTAACAAAACTAATGAAATAATAGAGGACAAAAAATCGCACCTTAAATAGTCTCCGCTGGATTTTTTGGGAAAAACCTCCTCCTGAATTTATGGGCTATCTCTCAAATCTTTCCTTCTCTGGTTACTCCTCAAAGGCTCACTGAATTTAAGAACTCTGGAGTTTGAACGCTTTCGTTCGATTTTTATAACCGAACGAGTGAGGAAGGCCGAGGAGCTTCTGTCTCGGCATCAAGTTTAAAAAAAGTGGCTCTCGACCACTTCTTTCTTTTCAAAAGTGACAGAAGTGGCCTCTCGGCCACTTCTTTTTTTTTAAAAAGAAACAGAAGTGGCCTCTTGGCCACTTCTTTCTTTTGCCTCTCGGCCACTTAAAAAAGCTGTGGCTGAAAGGCCACAGCTTTTTTTTTTATAAAAGAAGTGGCCCGACTGGCCACTTCTTTCTGAAACCACGCACAGCGCAGTGGTTTCAAAAACCATAGCGCGCGGCGTTGTGGTTGTTTAAAAAAAAAAATTGCGTACCGGTGCGAACCGGCCGGTTGGCACCGGTACGAGGCCGGTACCAAGCAGTATCGGCCGGTACCGACCGGTACGAAGCACGTACCGGTCGACTCTGCTATAAAAACAACCCTGTACCGGATTCCACGCGGATCCGGTACCGGTCTAGGGCCGGACCGGTATGTACCGGCCCGTACCGGCCGGTACGGCAGACCATGGAATACAGGCTACATTTTATTAGTTTGAATGATGAAAATGTTTATACAAGTATGGACTGTCATTTTTTGGTGAAAATGGAATATGTTACTTTGATAAACTATTATATTAAGTAAATGCCTTTTAAATATATGTAAAGAAAAAGATTTTGCTAAAATACTTTTTTGTAAAAAAGGACAATGAATCCCAACCATTCTTTCATAAAGTAGATTTAAAGAAGTTTATCTTTAACTCAGTTCAAATGTATCAAAGATGAAAACCAAAAAGTTTAGACTGAGGATGACATAATAGAAGGATGGAGTTATTTTGGTAAGCTAATTAATGGAAGCTATGCAAACGATTTAGAATGCCTTACTAGTTCCATGGAGAATATAAATGTTATGGATACACATAGAATTAGAGTATCTAAGATAAACGAGGCTATGAAAAAGATGAAAATAGAACAACGATTAGACATTCAAAGAGTTTAGATGATGTAGAAGTACAATTTATTTAATAAAATTTTAAAGACCAAGAAGATGCCTGATGAATGAAGAGTATTATAACACTGATTTATAAGAATAAAAGTGATATTAAAAATTTTCCTACCTATCATGACTCATACTATGAAACTTTGGAGAGGGTGATTAAGCATAGATTAAGGTGTGACAAAAATATCAAAGAACCAATGTGATTTTATACAAGGAAGCAAGGTCTGCCGTATCGGTCGCCTATCGGACCGGTATGGTTCGGTTCATACCAGAACCAATCCGGTACGAACCGGTAAACTTTTTTTTATCTTCCGGTTTTCGCATCCGCGCGCGGGCGTCCGCGTGGGATAAATGCCACAGAGTGGCATTGGCATTAAATGCCACTCTGTGGCATTAATGAGCCCACGTGGGCGCACGGGCGCACTGCCCCGCGCGAGCTGGGGAACCACGCAGGCGGGGGAAATGCCCGCGCGTGATTCCCCAATGCGCGGAAGCGCACAGGGAGGGGAAACACGCACCCTGCCCGATCGTGTGGCCTAAAGAGCCACACGCGCTTTCCAAAAAAAATATACCGGTGCGAACCGACCAACCGGTACACGACCGATATGCATGCATACCAGTTGAGATCGGTCCGAAAACAGCTGGAACCGGTTTTCATGCTGTCCGAATACTGGTTCCAGGCCGGACCGGTCCGTATTAGGCCGAACGGACCGGTATGGTCCGGTTCGGCAGACCATGCCAGGAAGGTTGACTATGGAAGCTATTTTTCTATTTGAGGGTAATAATGAAATATGGAGAAAAGCGATAAAATCTTTATAAGGTTTTTATTGATTTAAAAAAAAAAGCATAAGATATACTTTTCATAGAAGTATTATGGTGGGTGTTAGAAAAGAATGGAGTAACTACTGGATATACTAATATGGCTAAGGATATGTATAATGAAGTGGTTGCTAGTACGAGAATTATTGGCGGTAATGATAGTGAATTTCCAATCACAACAGGTTTACATGAAAGATTTACTATAAGTCCTTACCTTTTTACGTTAGTCTAACAGAGACAAGCCATAACACAACATTAGGCATCATGACACAATAACTCTTAAATCTAGTGAAGGCCAAACCGTATCGAACCAGCCAATTCGGAGCATACCAAATCAAACCGGTTGGCTACCGGCATAGTTCAAACTAAAGATCCCTGGGCCAATACCAAGGCCTAGACTAGTTGCCCAGCAGCACAATTTGGTATGCCTCCATGCCAAACCCATACTGACACAGCAAAGAGGGCAGGGGAGATGGAGAACAGGAGAGAGAGAAAGAGGGGGGAGGGAGGAAAGGATGGAGAGTGCAAGAACCCTGGGTGGTGGACATCCAGCAAAGGCCAACAAAGGCTAGTGGAGGGTCGGAGAGCCATTGTCAACTTAAAATTTTGAAATTAAAAAGAGGCTAGTGGTGGGCCCATGTGTCAAACAAAACAGAAAAACCGAAGGTGGAGCCCTTCCTCTGCTCCACCCTGGCCCTCCGTAGCCCTCCACCGTCCATCCACCACCCTCCCTCTCTCTTCCTCTCCCTCTCCCTCCCCCCTCTCTTTTCCTCTCTTTCCTTCTCCTTCTCCCCCTCCATCGATTTCTCGATTTCATTGCCAGAACCATCTCAATCTGCAGCTAGTGCACCTTAGTACGCCCCGAACCGGATAGTTCGAGATAGTTTCACCTTTCTTGGTTCGAACCATATATTTGGTTCAATATAACCCCCCTAATCTTGTTGTTTCAACTTAAATCCTTGCCTCTACATGATGCTCGCATCCTAGTCTCTCCCCCGTGCTGGAGACTTTCACCTCCCCTACTCTCGAGCCTCAATAGTAAGGCATTAAAGGTACATCCTCCCCCCTTCTCCCGTTCTCCCCCTCTCTCACACACATGGGTCAAGTTTAGAGTTTCGAGCCCCCCATCCCCGATGACAAGGGTTTTTGAGCCCTTTTTTTCTCCTTCCTCTCTCTCTCCCTGCCTCTCCCTCTCCCTCCCTCCCCTTCCCTCTCTCTCTCTCCCTCTCTCCTCCCTCTCTCTCTCCCGCCCTTTGTTTCAAAATAGGGGAAAGTGGTTTCAAATAGGATCAGCGAAGCCGGCCCTCCACCGGCCTCCCTCCCTCTCTCGCCCTTCTATCTCTCTCTCTTTTCCTCTCTTCCTCTCTTCCTCTCTTCCATGGTCTGTATGTCGTCTCCTCCGTTGGTACAAACTCGGCACAACCCGTACCGACTCGTGCCATCAGAAAACCAGTACGGTGCCCAGTACCTGTTTCGCTGACCTTGGTTTCAAACCTTTTTTTTATTTTCGAATTTTGAATTGAAGCGGGCACATCTTTTGCCAACTTCAATTTAAAATCTGAAAATAAAAAAAAAAAAATAAAGAGGCCAAAATGCCCCCGGCACAATACGATACAAACCCATACCATACCATGCCCATCACCGACCACAACAAGTCCCAGCACCAGTTCTAAGAACCTTGCTTAAATCATTTTCTAAAAGAAAAAAAAAAAAGATAGCAGCAATATATTAGTTACAAGAAAGGCATCATCACATAATAAATCAAGCTTTCAAAAATTTTTGAGAAAAAGATAACAGTTCGAAGGTTTTCTTACCATATTGAGAATATCATCTTCAGAAAATGATCCAGGTAAATTTCTCTCATCAGTTATATCTTTGTCAGTTTGTCTATTATCTAGACCTCTGTCAACTCTGGGTTGCTTCATCTTAGAGATCTTTTGTGATTCCAAGTGTGATGGTGAGTTTTGAAGAAAAGAGATCCTGTGAGATCTTTCAGGCTTCAAAAAGCCGCTGCACTCTCCATGTTGAACGACATGCTGATAGAAGGGTGGATCCAACACAGTTGCACCAGAACATCCTAAATTTGATGAGGGAATAGAAAGCATACAATCTTCATCTTGTAAATGAAGTGGAAAATTTCTGCAAGGTCTTTTAGGAATAATATCATCCATTAAACTATAATTCCTGCATCAAGCCATAACATAACAATTATATATGAAATGGTAGGACCAACAGCTAAGTCAAACTCTTTTAGTACCTTTTCAGTTTGCATTTAATATCTACTTCATCAAACAGCCCACAAAGATCCTCACCAACATCTTTGGATAGCTCCTGTAGAAAGCATATCAATCATTACCGACTAATTAAACTAATTTATTTTCAAGATATAGGTTTATCTCAGAACACCTGGCAATCCCTGCTAATCTTCACAGGTTTATAATCATTCAAGGGATTCTTGAGATGAAGTGTCTTCTGGAAAGGCAGGTTATGCAATCGTAACCATTTAACTTTGAAAGTGTGGCCCCAAGGATTATTTCCACCACTTGATTTACTCCAAATTTTGTCTCGCTTCCAACCCACAGAAGACATCATTTGGGCATACCCTTGGAAGAAACCACTCATGTTGACACTAAATATTAGAATCACTCTATCAGAATTCTGCAAGACAAGAGTATGTCAAACCAAGAACATCCACTAAGAACTTTAACCAATATGGCATGAAGTGATGCGTACATGATACGCCTCTTCCAGAATTGGCTCATTCATTACTTGAGTTGCCCATATGCCTTTCTCAATTGACAATTGAATGTTTTGATGGCTCAAACTCTTTATGATGAAATATCTTGTTGTATTCTTTTCATTATGCATAAGGCTAGAACTGTCTACCCCACTAAAAGAATGAAATCTTTCTCCCCTTGTACTGGCATTGTATTCTTCATTATCCTTGTCAAATGAGCTTTCTGCCAACAAAATATAGGCTCAGCTTTAAATAGGTTAGGATATAGCAGGAACAGTTAATCAGGAGATGCTTTGTTGATAAGATATTAATGTACCAGTCCACTGCATACAAATTCATAGGTAGTGAAACCATTCAACAAAGATGTAAATGCATCACTAAAACCAGTAATGCTGAAGCTAGGTGAATATTTTTACATTCAATAATTGCTCATAAAAGGAATCAAAACTAACGGAAATTATTGGCTCATAAAACCAACTTCAAACAAATGAACTATCAAAAATGAAGGCAGGTGGACATATGCTCCCATATGATCCATAGGGTACAATCCAAAGTCAAGACCGACCCAAGTTTTCTTGGTCCCCAGGATGCCCAAGCCAAAAAACAAGATATTTCTAGTTGAAGTCCTGACATACATTTAGAGCTGACTGACAGAATCTGGGGATCAAAGGTAGCCATGGAGATGCTACCCCCAATGCTTACTAGATAGTTTCAAGTCATAATGCTTCAACACATATTTTGGCAAACTAAAGAAAATATCATCCTCGGTATTATGCTAAAACATCAAGATAGCAATATATTAAAGATCCCATGGATCATAACCCATGTTATCTGGACCCTTCAATCCACTCTAAAGTACTCACACACGATAGTTAAACACGGTCATTGATATGACACTTGGACACAGCTTCGTAAGAAGAAATTCTTAGATATTGACATGATCCCGCACTTAGTCATGCACCTGCACCCGATACACATCCGAATCCTGTAACATAGATCATAACTACAAATAAATCCTGTAAGGCATGGATACATATTTGAGATACACACAACACAACACAACATGACAGCAAGTCAGATTAGTAAAAAATAGGATATGGGCACAGCAAGGATAGTAGGATACAACAACAAATGGAACTTTCCATTCTCCCCTAGAGGAGTTTCTTTTTAAAGAAAATTACTTAACCAATTGGCTGATCACAAGGGGCCTGACCCACTACAGAGATCAAAACACCAAGCAGCTGGTATGTGTGAACCTAGCACATCAATCCCCAGCCCACTTACACCCAGTGGCATGCAAGCCCAAAAGGCTACATCAGTAGGAAGAAAGCCCACCACTTCGTACCATCATGGGAAGAAACTCACTACCTAACAGCCTTCTTATACAAAGACAACTGACTGCCTCACACCTCAGTGGGAAAAAACACGGCATCCTGCAATCTTCTTGTAAGAAGAAACCCACTGCTTGCCTCTAACTCAGGCTGAGATTTGCTAGTGATGCTATCCAAAACAGTGACTAAAAACTGGATAAGACAATTGAGTATATCCATCCAGCCTGTCAGCTGCAAGCCAGTGCAGGTGGGGTCAAGATAAAAACCATATTCCTGTAAGTCATTCGAACTGCCTCGGATGCAAAGCCCAATGACACACTCAGGTTAGTTCACAAAGATTATAGGGTTCAAAAGGGGAAGATACATGCTTACCTGATGCCCTGGCCTACTCATTTTAAAATGCTCCTTGCTCTTTTCCTTTTCTTTTTTTTCCCCTATTCCCAATCTAGGGTTTTCTCCAGCCCACTCTAGATCCTCTTCCCTATCAGTAGGATCTTTGGTTACTCGGTTTATGGTTTCGAGCCCTTGCAACCCCCAAATCAAGAAGTTTAGAGCACCTTTCTTGCTAGAAATCTCAACTAGAGAAGCTATTACTTCCTCTTTATTATTTTATTTACAGGTTTCATCAAAGTTTGCAATCTCGGTATGGATTCCATACATGTAGCATCTTGGTACATTGTCAGTACGCTAGTACAAGGGTCAGTTCAACATACCGATACTCGATATGCCCCTCATACCGCATACAGTTTGGTAACGATATAGTATGGCAAGCATAGTACAGATTGGTACGGCATACCATGTTCCATCATTGGAGTTCTTAGGCTCTATTTGGTAGCAATCAAGGTTTCTGGCTCGACTTTGGTCTTGGTAGCCTTGTCTAGGGTCTTTGTCACTCTCCATTCTCCTATGTTATTGCTCGTTGATCATCTCCAAGTAATGAAGAACATAAAGCCTTTTGAACTACCATGGACTGGGATTATCAAAAAGAAGCTTCAATGGATATTCTGCTTCCATTACTTCTTGGAGGAGGACAACTAGATCGAGGGTGGATGACAAGGACTCAACCATTGACTGGAGGTCGTGAATTTGGCCACTCTGGGCAAAGGAAATATTTTAGAAAAGGTCAAAGTTAAGACTGAGGGTTTTAAGAAGCAAGCTGAATCGAAACCAGTTCACCCGTGATTGAATGGTTGAATCTTGGTTACCAAAACGAGTCAGTATCCAGGCTAAGCTTAAAACCCTGATCCAAAATGACCAAGCGGGAACTTTGAGCATAAATCCTAGAATTATGGAATTGCTTCCCTCTTATTAAAGACCAAGCATAATGCTGAAGATCTAGCACTAACACAATGCCATCTAACTTCAGCACCAAAAGAAGAATTAGGGAAATGGAAAATGGCACAAGCTTTAATCTAGCAGCCATCAATGGCCTTTAAACCACTAGTGCTTGACTCTGAGGCTATGTTAATGCTTTGATCCTCCCCAAAAACAGTCAAACAACATGTAGAAAATTCCATTCATGGCTTCTAGCATGCTTGTCAAAAAACAGGCTCCCTAGTTTCATCAGAAAGGGGCTCCCCAAACAAAAACTAAAGACAACCTCGATCATAAAGCTACTATAAAATCTTAATGTATTTACCTACCCAATAGTTCATCTACTTCCAAAGGTCACTTTAGCACCATTTTCATTTAGGAAGATGCAAAATGCAATGAGATATTAAAGAATGATGACATCATGCAAGTGACATGAGTAGACGAGCTTAAGCAATTAAACATGAAAGGTGATAAGATTCTAGGTGTCAGAAAATGTTTTAAAAGGCAGTTAAGGTGTGTAGACATAAAGGCTAGGCATAAATAGTTTAGACAAAAAATACGAAGATCACATAAATAATTAAAAAATAAAATTCATGAATGTAGAAATATATAAATATAAAGTCAATAGTTAGTCAAACTAAGAAAAAATACTCTCACAATTATATTAGGTCCATTCCAGTGCAACATGACATGCTTTATCATGGAAGCTATAATTTTTCTCTACCAATTTAATAATAATAAAAATGACCATCTCATAAAAGTTTGAATAATTCAAGTAAATGCAAAAAATCCTACAAATTAAAGATTGAAGTTTGAACAATATAAGAGTAAAACTAATGATTATTCAAGAGTTACTAAAACTCAGGTTGTAGCTGGTTACAACATTTGGGTACCAATGCGCAACAACAAGGAGGGTACATTCCACCCACGTGACAAACGTAATACTCTATCTTGTACTCTTAAGAGCTAGACCATTACAAAAGCAAGGTTTTAAATCCTATAGAACAGGGTTGTCCCAGTTTTCCCATGAAATGGGATGCACCGCCATCCTACCCCATCTTGACACTTAGGGCAAGGGATGTCCCAAGACATACCAATCAAGACGCCGGAACAATGGCAGGACGATCCTATCCGGACACTCGGGATTGTACCTCATCCTAGCACCCCGCAGGATGTCCTACCAAGACTTGAGTCCTTGACAAAAAGATCATCAAAAATTGACCAACTTTCACTTGAGTGCCTACTAGGAGAGCGGTGTGCATACAAGGGTCACCTAGGCAGTTGGGCTATAGCAATGTGGCTAGGGGATTGCCTAAACCTCCACAATTTCCTAACCTAGCAAAATTCTTTTCCAATGAAGGTGCTAGCTTTTTTGCATGACTTGCTTACTGAAGATTACATACAAATTTGTACTATAAAATGTAATAGAAACTGGTCTATTAATTATGAACCAACAATCAGTTTTATTGTTTAGAAACCCAGCATCAATTATATAGGGACAAAAGCTGAACCCACAGAATGAATACATAAACATGTACCATCTCCATGAATGATGATAGAAGTAGCAGTGAAACAGGCCAAAAGCAAGAGAGAGCACCAGATGCATTTGTCACATGATTGCAGGTTCTAGGTTTAACTATCCACGACTGCACTTATTAGTGTCTTAGATTATAGACTGGATACCAAAAGGGAAAGGGCTAATTTTGTTGGCTGCAAGTCGATTACTTGTAGGAAAACAGCAAGAAGCTAAAATATGATTGGTCTCACTAGATGTTTGACAAGAAGATAGAAACATTGTTGTAAGTACAAATGATGGTGGAAGTTCTTAACTAATAACCAGATTAGTTACAAGGTGTCCCGCATGCCAATTTCAAGTGAATGGCTGCCACACACACATCAAAACTTAGGAACATATGAACTTCACCTTTGTCGCCATGCAGTCACTGCCACATCTTTTTTTGTGTAAAAAGGCAACCTACCACATCCTCTATGTTACAAAATGAACCAACTGCAAATGTCAAAACCAGAGCAACAACTATAGGTGTTAGACAAGGAATTTGTGAGCTTAAGCTTAGCTGGAGCAAAACTAAGGTGAATCCATGAAGGAAGAGGCATTTAATTTGTAATAAAAGTAGAAAAGAGTTCATGGCCTAGGGTAGGTCATCCACAGTCTACAGCAAACGATGGGAAAAAAGCATTGGGGTCATTTACATGCTAATTAAATGCAACCAACTAGCTAAAGAGTGGCAAGTAAATGATTAACATAATTTGAGATACTTCATCTTCCTTTGTCGAACCAAGAATTTCCTGCTTAAATAAAAGCCCCAATGCTACAGATTATTGAAAAGCATATGGACCAAAAGAACGAATTTATTGAGAACAGATGAGAAAACATTAACAAAAGAAGGTGTTTGTCAGCCAATGAAAATACAAATTGAACCTTTGTATACCAAGTAACATCCATAACAATGAATACAACTTGGATAAACTTTGCATAACCTCTGAAAACTTATCCAGTAGTTACTTGGTTTCTGAAAAAAGCTCAGGATGCATTGGCCATGCAACAAAAAGGATGTGCTAATACAATATAAGGCACATGTTCTAGGACAAGTAGGAAAATATAACCAACAAAGAAGCATGAAAATAATGTAGTATTGGCAAGCATATCCAAGTTGAAGCCCCAAAGTATAGTTTACATGCAGATGCAGATGAAAAGGATATTGTTGTCTGATTGGTCTGGTTGGCATGCACCAAAACTCAAGATTCTTTTCACAAACACTGCATGTACACAGTAATAAAAAGGTATGGTTTACATCAAGGAATGCCGAACCAGGCCAAACCGCCCGGTTCGGCCCGTACCGAGCTAATCCGGTGTGAAACCGGATCAATTCGACCCATAGATTCAGTTCCAGCCCCGAACCGACCGGAACCGGTTGAAAAAGGTCCGAACCGGACCTTACCACTGCAAACCGGCCTGGAACCAGCCAAAACCGTCTAGAACCGGGCGGTTCCATTCAAACTCAGTGTGAACTGGCCGGTTCGCACCGAGTTGATCCGGTTTTGAATCGGGCCCCTCCCTTTTCCTTTACGAGAAGGCCTTCCCAACAACATTTGTAAGCAGCAATCATCATTCCGCCTCTCCCTTCCCACCAAATCAAAAATCACACCGATTCAGCACTTCAAAAGGAAGATCCAAGCCTAAATAATGTGTGCTTCCTCATTCTATTTCATTCTTTCATTTTTTTGGGCTTGAAAAATTAGCTCAATAATTGCAAAATAAGAAAAGATCATGCCAAAATTTTTGATTTGATCTTGATTTTATTATATGTTGTATATCTATGGACGATCTACACGATGACATAAAATTTTAATTTTTGCATTATATATAATTTTTAAAAATTAAAAATATATATTTGGATTAAAAATAAATAAAATAAATAAGATAAAAATCAAAAATACAAAATCAAAAGCGTATTTAGAGGCATGCTAGCTACTTTTTAGCAAAATTTGGTGTCCATTCATTCCAGTTTTGATGTGATCATGCCCACAGTGGCCTAAGCTTAAATTTGAAAAAAATTGAGAAATAAGTAGTTTTTGATGCATGCCCAAGAGCCTAAAAAAATGTGTAGCATCTATTGTTGAGTTCTACATGAATCTGAGCAGAAATTAATTTTCTAAAATATTAATATTTAAAAATTATTTTTAAATTCAAAAAATAATTAAAATATATAAATAATACCAAAAATTACAAAAAAAATAGTATTACATATTACATAATTCAGAAGTAATTTCTGAAGTAGAAAATATATTTCTCAAAATTCATGATATTTAAATATATTTTTAAATTTAAATTATTAAAAATATATAAATAAAAAATATGAAAAATTACTATTATGTATTAGATAAATCAAATATATTTTCTGACTAAAAAAATATCTTCATCATAAGTCAATTTTGCTATTTTTAAAAAATTGATAAACTGATATAGTTGATAAACCTACAGAAATGGAGCCATAAAAAAAAAAGCCAGAGCTTGACATTGATTGGAATAATGAGCAAATGCTCTCAGGTCGGCACCATTAGAAGTGCAATTGATGCAACACAAAGTTCAAGGAAGAAGGGCTAACTAGGTTGAAGGAGCAATTAACTGGTGGTTATCCCAACGTATTTATGTACCGAAAATGCCCACAGAAGTTCGGCAGCTGATGAAGAAGTACTTCGCTGATTTCAAAGCAGCCAAGGAGAGAATTTCTAAAAAGAAGGCGGAGGTGGACCGCCGAGCGGCAGAGCCACCTTTCTATCACTCAAGAGAGTTAGAGGAGGCATCCGCTCTGAAAGACAAGGCACAAATCCAAACTGCCATACAGGCGAGCCTGGATGATCAGTGACAACAAGATGAGGTGGCCAGACATAAGGCTCGATTTGGACCCTCGTACTACGAGTCGGGCTCTAGTTCTGCGAGCAGCAGGGCGAATTTAGAGTTCAGGAAGACCTCCTCAGTTAGAGAGGTCGTCGGCAGACTCGATGGCCATATTACATCTATGCTAGAGGCTTTTGGTAGCAAAATAAAGTCATCTAGAGATATTCCACCAAGAGCAACAATCCATAATTTAGATCCACATATCTTTTTCAACAGAGATTCGAAGCAGTAGAGGGTTGACTCAATGCTGAAGAAGGATAAGAAGGATATGTGGTGAGCTATTGAATTTTGTTTCCACTTCAGCCACATCCCAGTGAATGTAGCAGACAATACGTACTGTAGGTCTGTCATTTCCGCCATAGAAGCTGCCAGTCCCGGTATAGATCCTCTAGGCTCGAAGGATATCTACGGTGAGCATCTTAACAGTAATAAAGAGGAGCTAGAGAAATGGATTGCCTCATACAAGAGCAAATGGCCCACATATGGACTGATGGTGATATGTGATGGTTGGACCAATCCTACCAGACGAAGCATTATCAACTTTCTGACATATTGTGATACGAAGACTTTTTTCCACAAGTCGGTTGATACTTCTGATCAGGTGCACAACGTCACGTACATCCTCAAATTGATGGAGAAGGTGATGATCAGGTAGAATAGGAGAATGTCGTGCAGGTTATCATTGATAATGGACCAGAATATAAGGCCACCGAGGAGATCTTGGTGGAGCGGAGGCCACATATTATCTGAATCCCATGTGCTGAACATTGTATCGACCTCATATTGATAGACATTACGAAGATTCGTAAGGTGCAGTAGACAGTGGAGACAGCCTAAAGTATCACCAAGTATATTTATAACCATACGTAGGTCCTTTCACTAATGAGAAGGTATGCAAGAAGAGAGATTTTGAAACCATGAGTCATACAATTTGCTACTAACTACGTTGCACTTGATAGCCTTCTGGAGAAAAAAGCAGCCCTACGTCAAATGTTTGTCAATTCCGAGTGACAGAAAAGTAGATATACGGGGCCCAGCACTGAAGGAAGCATTTATGAGGACTTGGTGATGAGGTAGACATTCTGGGAGCAGATCACTGCGATAGTGAATGCTATCAGACCATTGTATGAAGTGCTTCGGGCCGTGGATAGTAAGAAATATCTCTAGATGGGCTTCTTGTATCATATGATGGAGAGAGTAAAGATTCAGATCATGGAGGCAGATCCGATGTATGTCCACAAGTACATCAACATCATTGAACGGCGGTGAGACTACCAGATGGGTGAGAGTTGCATCTAGTAAATAATCAAGAACATTGAAAATTAGACTGCTGCTATACTTATACAATTTTGCTAAAAAAATAACGAACTCTATCTGCAGCATACTACCTGAACCCTCGATTTCAGTACACCGTAACTGGAATCAATATGGATGACGAACTTCTGGACGAACTTCTGGCTGCTCTACATAATATGATTTACAAGATGGAGCCTGATCCAAAAGTTGTGGCCTTATGTCTAAAAGAAGTTAACTTAAGTGGCATATGTAAGTTAACTGGTATCTTTAATTATTAGCATAGTAAACACGGTTCGTTTTCACTGACCAAAATATTTAGAAAAGGCACCGACAACTTTAGAGTCTCGGCGGCTGTCGTAAATAAAAAAAGTATGAATCTAGGTATGTTACACATTAGGAGGACATATATCTGGCGTTAGATAGTTACTAATATAGTACTATCTTATATATAATTTTCTTCAAATTTTTGTAGTTAAATGGTAGATTAATTTCAGGTTATCCGCAAAAAATCTTAAGCAGCTAGCTATCCGGATCCTCTTCTAGATAATCTCCTCGAGTGGCTGTGAGCGCAACTAGTTCGCCTTCGCCCTCATCCACAACAAGCATAGGAATCATTTGACGCAGAAGCATCTCAACGACCTTGTATATGTTCACTATAATCTGAGGTTGAGACTGAAGTGCAATCAGGGAAAAGTGGAGCTAAAGTATACAGATTCGATCCATAGTACTTTAGTTGATAATGAGGATAATTCTATGATCCGATAGCTTGATGTGCGAGGATCGCCTCCACGACCGGCCAATTTCATAGCCAGCGAGGCTAGGGTCGATGCAAGGCAATGGGCAGAAAGAAATATTCCACGTATCCTTCCAGCTGATCAGCCATAACCGCAGAGTAGCTAGTCACCACATGACTCATTGTCCGAGACATTATCTCAAAGATAGGGTCGAAAGATACTTAAACAAGGCCACTATGCTACCTAGTCGACTCGGTCAAGAGAACGACATACAACCTCTCAACATAGCCAGTCAGAGAGGTGCATGAAGAGTAAGTAGGCAATAAGCGGCACAAACGATAAGAAGGCAGTTGTCCAGCATACCAAAAAAATAAGACACCTGCAGCCCTAATGAAGAGTGTCGAGAAGAAGTTAGTTCATTCAAATTTATAGACCAGGAGCAGCAGTTCTGGTGGTTATGGATATGCTGGCCAAAGAGAGAGCAGAGGACAGGAGACCTCCATTTATGAGACAACCACAAGATAGTCTTCGATTCACCAGTGAGTTTCAGTTTACGCATGCTATACAGAATAGGGACCACAGTGCACAATCTAGTGAAGCCTGCTAGGATCCGATTGCATATAGGAGACGGGCTCCTCGAGATCATTCAAGAGGATACGATGCAGCTGCAAATGACCTCGCATATGGAATACGATCCATGGTATATCAGGTTCCAAGTCGTATACTGAATCCTATTATATGCAGCCACAGAGAGCCTATAACCCATACGGATATGGATGTGGATATAGTGTGCTTGAGGCATCTTTCGATGGCTACTATCCTATACAGCCCGAAGCATCTTACGAGTCGGATTTTGCTGCCGGCTTATTCGGATGAGCCTCTTCACAATCGTTTTATCAGCCAGTTTATCAGCCAGAGGACACCTCTCAGAACCAGAGCTTCAGCAAGAGGTCCGAGACTGCTTACAACTCGGAGCGCGTTCCTTATAGGATGAACATACAAAACTACAATGCCGCTTGATTAGAGGGGTGGACTGATGTACCTCCTAACTATGCTGACGATCCGGATATCTATGAAAGGCATCGCCACTCGACCTAATTTTAGATATCGGTATGTATGTTGTACTTTAAATATATGTAATTGATTGTATTATTTTATAATCTTCACCTTACTACTTGATTTGAGGATATTTTATGTTGCTCCTTAGAGCATGTAACAGTGAAATAGTCATTTTATAATTTGTATTATTTTAAAATAGTAAGATGCGTCATTTAGGTTAAACTGAAATTATAAAAATATCAAAAAATATCAAAAAAACATCAAATTAAACTTAAAATTATTGAAAAAGTTCAAACAGAGTAATATTGCATTTTCTCAACTTGAAATACTCCATACATAAAAAAATTGGGCATGCTGGTATGGAACCGACATGCCCTACTATACTATGTCTTAGTATCGTATTCGTACCAAACTGGTACCGTACCGAACCGGCCGCCGACCAGTACCGGTTCGGTGGACCTTACTTTACATATAGCCTGATGGAAGAAAAGAGTATCTTTATCTTGTTAGACTGGCTTAGGCATCTGGACTTCAAATTCTGTTCATTACTGCATGTATATAAAAAGAATATTGTGTAGGTGGATTTGCTAATTACACCTGTCCACTTGAAGTTATGTCGTCATGTACCAAAAAGCACTGCTATTGTAGAGAAATGTAAAGGCATATGGACTTATTTATAAAAGAGAAGTCCTAAAAGAAGATAAATAAGTAAAAGAAGAGCCAGAAGAGAACAATATATAAAAGTAAGAAAGGAGAGCTTCATTAAAAGAAAATACAATGAGGAGAAACCTTGAAAACATAATTGCCAAACTTGATAACCGTTGAAGGATATAAATGTAAATGGAAATGCAAAAAGTGTAGTGCATTCCATGTTTAGGTTTTTCTAAGGTATGGGACATTGCATATACAAACATGACTATTTCTACATAACTTATCAACAACTGTCAAAAATTTATTTTCACATAAAAACAAAAAGGATAAGCATTCTTGTACCTAAAGAAATAGGGACAAACAAAAATCCCTCTTTCATAGGAAATCATTATTACCTTCATGATATTATTTTCTAAAGATTCTTGAAACAAATTATGTTATTTTCAAAAGCTATCTAGAATTAGATGCAAAGTGGGTCTCATCGGTATCCTATCAAATGCATCTTGGAATTTAGGAAGGGTAGTTTAATCATCAAAAGAAGACACTTACATCTTTATGTCATATAATAAAGTTTCCACCATGGAGCAAGTTTCTACATGATTCAAGGGATGCCAAGTCATGGAATTTTGTGCACTTATACCATGACAGTTAATATTTTGGAGAGAAGATGGATAAAAGTAGTAATAGATTGGCAGAAGAGAACAATGTGAAGCCTGTAGCATTATCTCTTGCAGAACAAGATTTAGAATCGGCCAACATTACACATTAGAAAGCTATTTGTATTCCTATTTAGTACCTTTCTCATTCTCATATCAAAAAAATAAATAAATAAATAAATAAGCACTGCTAAATAAGTCAATTTTGAATTCTCTAACAATATTTATGTAAAAAAACACAATAGCTTTTTGTAATTTATTGATGAATTTAAATACTTTGTAGTCAACAAACTGTTAACCAACTAGTACATACATATGGTTGTGAATTTTATGATATACTAAAGAGCAAACATAACTATACTTATTAGGATCGTATGCAAATTTTTTATACCTAAGATCCAAGGTTTGTCGTCTTGGTACTGGATGCTTACTGGTACTATTCTATTACAGTGTCAATACGCCCTATATGAAGACATGTTCGGTGTACCAAGTGTCAGTATGCTCTTTGTACCGCATACCAGTTCTGCACTAGTACGATACAGTACGGTCAGTACGCATTGGTACCGACCGGCACGGCAAACCTTGCGAAGATCCTTTACAAGCAATATTTTATTTCCAATATGACTCAATCCAACTACTATCAGATCCTTTACATTAATAACTTACATATATAATACATACATGCATGCATACATACAAACATACATATATACACATATTATATATATATATATATATATATATATATATATAAAAAAAATGGAACATGATCTACAGAAAGTACAAAGTTCATCATGATAGAACGAATAGAAGAAGAAGTAAGTTACCTTGATCATCAGAGTTCTCTAAGTCATGTTTACTTTCAGTTAATGATGAATCGATGACAGAAGTATTTTCCTTCATGGCCTCAGCCAATATATGCTTCTTCACACCCTGGTTATAATATATTGTATCAAAGATGTGTACATCTCAGAGTTAAGGTAAAGCATGGATCAGCCCCAGTGAAATGGATAAGTCAAAGATATACATAGATAAATAAGATTAGAACCTTTGCAAAATAAGAAAGCATGTCAGGAAAAGAAGCAGGCACACGAAGAAACATGAGAAAATGTGTAAATGCAATGAAGTTTCACCAGATCGCAGATGCCGAGAAAAGGACATTTTAGATAAATTTTCTTTATGAAGGTAATATAAATTAGACAGTCTTCATAATTCAAGCAAAAGATAAAAAGAAAAAGAAGGTTCTCTGCACCTACTGGATATCATAGTTGACACGAAAAGTCTACATCCCTCCCAAAAAAACAACTGACACCATTAGACCAAGATCTAGAGGAAAAGAGAGAGAATATGTTTAAAGCTGCACTCTCTCTAACTCATAGTTCCTCTTCATCTCTTCTTTAATCACCATAAAACAGGAAAATGAATTTATTAATTAACAGTAGGTGGAATACAAAGCTAATTCCAATGTTTGGAACAACATTGTCTGCTTGTGCACGCAAGGGAGGCTCTTCAAGGGCTATAATATCCTCTGTTGGTATTGTGTGCCAATCTTGCACCAACATGGTACATGCTATGTCATGCCAATGACTGGCATGTGCTTGGCACACATTAGAATTGCAGTGCACCAAAAACCAGCACGTAGCTGTGCTGGTTACACTTAGAATGCACTAGCACCATGGAGTTCTGCTGCATGCAAGAAGGCACCAGCATGGTGCGTAACATGCCATAAAACCATGTTAACAAAACCACTTTAACACTAATTGGCAATCGCTTTCAAAATTTTGAAGTGATTGCGCATTCAATAGCAGCTCCAACAGATACTTGAAACATGCATACCGAACAACTCGAGAAGCTTGGCTATTTTTAGCATAAAATTATCTCATATTTTGCAACATGGAATATTTTTCTGTTAATTTTCTGTTACTATTGCCAAAGTTGGCATATTGCATATAAATGTAATTATATATATCTATCAACAACTTAGTCACTAGTTGTTTTTTGCATTCACCAGCCTACGACTTGTCCCTTCACTATGCGAACCATTTTATCTTCTAGCATGCTGTCCCTTGTAATAATCAAATAGTAGTTTCTAACATCTACTGTTGTTTCCATTTCTTTTCACCAAATTCAAATCCTATTTCATGAAACCACCAGCATCATTAAGTAAACACTCTTTAAAGATTGTTTCCCAGCATTTGCAGGGGGAAAACTGAAAGAGAGAAAAAACAGAGACAAAAACACTATGTTCAATAATAACCCCGATGTTTAAGTGATTCAATTTAGGTGTCTTAAAATTCATAAATTACTCAAATTCAGAAACATAAATACAATCTTCCTCTTAAAATCATCCCATATATATGCTTCAGCTTGTCTGTTCTTAAATGTATGGTTCCCAGCTAATGTTAATAAATATAAACACCTTTCTTTCATATAGATCACCCACATGGTCCTTAATTACTCTATTTTTCTCAACCTAATTAGCCCACACAATCCTCGAAGGCATAAATCACGACTAAGATCGTGCCAGAGGATGTTGTATTTCCGCTTGAGAGTTAAAAAGATTCTGAGGAAGTTAATGAATTAAAAAAAAAAAAAAACTGATCTGTTTTAAACCATTCTTTAAATGCATGCTTTGTCATTTTAGCTTTAGAATCTGCAATCGCTCAGTCTATTCTAGTCATACTTAGGGTGATGAGAATAAAAGCACTAAAACATTAATCAACTAATTGACCATATAACAGAGACTCATAAATTTCTGTAATCAGCTTCATGAGTCTCATACACCTATTTAGGTCACAAAGTGAAAGTTATTGTGGCTACATATTTTATTCACACAATCACGTTATATCAGACACAAAGCAGAGATTATATACTATAGAACTGGCAAGAGATTTTTGAGTGGAACCTCCAGGTCGAAATTAGAATATTTAACCATCACAAACAAGGAGTTATCGAAAAAGGCAAATATAAGTAAAATTCACGGCACATAATGGCCCTATTGGCAAACCAGAAACACAGGGTGTAAGTTCCTTCAGTGAAACCCAAAGTCCCAAACTTAGAAGACCAAACATTGAACAAATAAACAGACGAGATTTTTAAAAAAAACAAAAGTACAAAAATTGATCAACTCTCACTTGATCCTTCCCAGCCAAGGCCTCCGTGACCATAAAAAAGAAGAAAAGAAAAAAACCACCATTAGAATGAGCAAGCACCAGATACACATCAAAATCCCCACCCAAATAATAGATAGATCTAAGCTTAGAAAAATCAAATGGAACAAAAATCGAACTTGTTTTGGTCCCTTGCCGCCCCTCAAATCTTGATCACCGCCAGTGCAATCTAAGAAGAAGCAAACGCACTGAAAGAGACCAAGAAAATAGCCATCAGTGTGGATAGACTCAAGGATTGGTGTCGAGAAAAGAGACCTCATCAGAAAAATAAAAACAAATCGTGGTGGTGGGGAGAGAGGCACCTGAAGGCCGCCGTCGCCGGCTGAACTCCAGGTACTCCGGCCGTCCAGGTCGAGGTCGAAGTCGTGCTCCTGGGGAACCAAGAGGAACTGGGAGGATCGGAGCGTGGAGAGAACCAAAGAAACTGATGTTAAAAATAAAAAAATAAACAATACTAATAATAATAATTTAAAAATACCTCAAAACTCCGTATGGTTACGTGTAACTCAAAATCGGCGGGTTCGTATAACTACAAATCACGGAAATGAACCGTCCGGTTCGAGGGCTTTTGGGAAAAACGACCAGATTTCCCGAGAAAGCGGTTCCAGTCTGATTTTTCTGATTCTTCTTTACAACTAAACTAGGGCTATTTGCTCGCCTAGATTTCTCCCAGTATCTGCTGTGTTTGTATTTGCAAATGTCTGTTTTGTTAAATTGAAACTATAATTCCTCTATTTGATTGTTTAATATGGAGAGGGTGTGACAGTCTACATGGTCAAATTATCCCCACTCATATTAGTGTATTACTATATCATAATAGAATGTAGATGGTATATTATAATATATAATAATATATATTATAATATCATATTAGATATTACCTTATAGTAAAAGATATTATAATAATTATTATCATATTATGGTAATAATATATTTTTATTTTAAAATTGTATTATATTGTTATATTATAACTATGTATAATATATATCATCATATAATATTATGATATTAATTATTATTTTCTCTTGTAAGAACAAGTATAAGGAGAATATGATAATATAATTCTAATGATAAACTATGTTTACTAGCAATCAACCCGCGCTGTATAGCCGTTCTTTGATAGATATTGCATAGAATAAAAAAAATACTGGTGGAGTGGATACATTGTTCATTGGTATTTGATCTTCTTATTTGTCAGAGCTTGCCATCAAACTATGCATTGGGTTCTGTAGGCTCGCTGGTTGAACTGAACAGGAAAAACAAATAACATTGGGATTTGCATGAAAAATTATGATGATAGAAGGTTTGGAAAAGCTGCTTTACCTTTTACTTGGCTTTTTTTTTTTTGCATCAGGCGGTGTATCCTAGCGTCTGCACACGTGAATAAAGTTGTGCCTGCTATTATTATAAAAATTACAGCCGAAATGTTTACGGTTTGCTCCAGAAGGGTAAACAGCAAAACATATTACATGGCTGTTGGGAAAGATGATTTTAAAGGACCGTCTTCTAGGAAAAATTCGGCACGGACACTTTTCGTGGATTGCAGCAATAACTTCTTCTGAAACATAAGATGAAGAAGGTCCAGCAGCACTGGTACTTTTAATATTTTGTGAACCAAATGCAACTTAGAAGATATAGGTGACGTTGAGAATCTTTTCGATAACTGAAGGTAAAGTGAATCATCCGATCTTGCATCCGTTGCAAGATTAATTGTCGGAATACCAATAAATTATTGAGCTAATTTGCTGAATGTTCTGAACACCGATTTCATTCTCAACATTTATATTTAATTTGTATGTTGAAAATAAATAAACAATAGCCAGCTTAATTTAACAAAATAAATATATTTTTTTAAAAGAAGTAAAGAGAAAGAAAAGACATGTAAATTCACGGAGGCACCGAGGTTGATCGTTTTTTTCCACACTGACTGCACCAAAAATTATCCCTATATATTTTTACTGAAGCTCTGCAATTATAGCATGCTTGGTGCCACCAACAGAATGAGATGTCGATTGTTTTCAAAATTACTCTACATATAAATTTTGCACGCTAAAAAAAGAATGATAGAAACCCTATAATTTTTGTATTTGTGTATTGGAATAAAGAATATTGAAACTAGAATGTAAAAAAAACTTTGTACATAACTTCTCCTTTTGCTAAAAGAATATAGCTCCATGCCATAGTGAATACCAAATTTTATCTTCTGAATAAAATAGCAACAAAAAAAATATTGAATCAATATATCATACCTAAAAATTGTTAGGATCTAGATTCAATAGGTTTTCGATTGTCTTTCTATTGGCTGCTACTTCTTGCAGAGGATTAACAGTGATTTGTTTATCCCGTGTTATGAATATAATTGGAGCAGCTGGCGCAATTAATCTGTATATCAAATTATTAGCATGCTCATGAAATTTATATTTGTTGAATGTCATATCAAAATGTTTCCATTTGCAACCTGTTCCGGCACTCCCCGCTATTTCTGGGAATTGCAAATTCATATAATACCTTGATGCAGAAGAGGTTGATAGGCACATTTTTTCTAAATCCAGAGAAAAATTTTATCGCCATAATGGTAATATGCTCTATATTCTTTTTCAACAAAGTTAAATAAAAATTATCTCTATATGTCTTACAATCATACCAACCAAAATGATTACGACCAGACCTTCTTTTTGTTTTTCATGGATGATCGTCTCATCAAATTCTTCAGCAAATTTACCCCAGAAGTTAACAAATAATTTTTGCATCCTGCAGGTTAATGAAAATGACTCTATTGGCTTTGTAATATTCTAATATTATAAAGTAGAGAACAGGCAAGCAAATAAAGGTTAATCTACATGCTAAAAATAAGAAAATAAGTTAATGTACATTACTTTAGATTCTCGATTTCAAAATTTCTTTTGCAAACCAATTTTTGCCTCACATATATATGCTCAATGGAGCTAGGCTTATAAAGTGCCCCATTACATTTGCTTAAAAATAAGTAAATATTACATTTTTACACGACAATTTATTTTCATAGAAAGAAATTACATGCAATATTTTTTAGTACCTGTAGATAAAGTTCATTATAATTTCTTGATGGAATTTTGTTAAAATCAGTAAATTTGAATTTTTGGAGAGGTATAGAGTCAATATCAACATCTACTTGTTGTACAATTGTCCACCAGTTGATGTAGATCATATATTGATGGGTGGTAGCTCTAAATTTTTTTTTTCAAGAAATGTTAAAAATTTCTGAATAATATTTACATTTCCTTCAATGAGAAAGGCTTCTATATCAAACAACATCTTTCATATCGATGCTTGAATAGACGTTCCCTATATGAAAGAGAAAATGTTGCTGATATAAGTATATCATTACTATAGATGGAATATTGGTAAAGAAATAAAAAAATTGTAATAACCTCTTCATCAAGTAGCATACAACCAGCCTATTATCCATATTTGGATTTGTTGAATCCCACATTCTGGATACCCTTACTTTAATTCTTCAACTATGTTTTTCTAATGATAGAGCTCAGAGCAAATTATACCCCATTTGGTTTGCTAATCTATTGAGAAAATATATGAGCATTCAATGTGTACATATATTTCAATTTCTCAATTTAACAATAATAATTAATAATAAGGAATGAGTACTTGTTTAGCACAAAGGAATTCCTGAAGGTAAATCCGAAAAAAATTCTTTATAAACAATATTCTTTATATACTCTTATAACATAGTAGATTCATTGTTGATCAAAATTTTGAGACCATTGGATGAAGTTACTCTTGAAATGGAAACATACAGTTGTCCATGTGAGAATACAGGTCTAGGCAAGTAAATCCCTACATGCTTCAAAGTTTGTCCTTGACTTTTGTTAATTGTCATTGCATAATAAAGTCTTATCAAAAATTATCCTCCTTAAAAATAAATGGCCATTTTCGTGTCAAGAAACCTATATAACAATGCATAGAATATAGACTTTAATGCCAAAATGATTACTGGTGATGATCATTGCTTCAATCACTCTTGCAGTCAACTGCATAATTATCAGTCTAGTACCATTGCAAAGTCTTGCACTTTGATTAATGTTTCGTAATAACATTATAGGAGCACCTATTTTCAATTGCAAATTGTGATGAGGAATGCCATAAAATTTTAAAGAATTCAAAAATTTAATAGGATACAGAACATCTTCAAAGTCAAATTCGCTGATGATTTGCAACCAACATCGAAACTTAGGTATATTTTTTCCTCTACTGGAACCAAAGAAAGTAAATACAAATTTAATTCATCCACTATTTCATTTGTAGGTGCGATGATAGCTCATTCTTTTAAATGTGTAGGATTGTTGTAACTTTCTTCAAAATTTTAGTAAATTGCCAAAGAAATACTCTAGATATTTTTTTCTCAAGTTGTCATCAGCAAGTCGATTGGTATTTTTATCCAATTTGCTTCTTTCCCCTCCTCCAATGCATCGGCCGGCATTTTTTCATTACCAATGTCCAAAATCCATTTAACAAAACTCTACACATTTTTTCTCGATTCGTTTTCAATGTTTAGCAATTGCATATTTTTTCATAATCAAAATTTTACAATATTTCCATAAATATGATCAGCTAATTGATGCATTAATTGTTTCTTCTCAATTTTCTCCAACAACAATAGGAAGAATCTATCTAAAATCTCCTCGAGACGTATAGTTTTGTTGCCAAACAGCTTGCCTTCAGTGTCGGAATCCTTAGTTTTGAAAATAACTTTTAAAGATTTATCAAGAGCTTCAAAATAGTTTTTGCGATTCATTGGAACTTCAACCAAACTATCAAACTCATAGATTCAATTAGTTTTGTAAGCTGCATCCCTTTTTTAATTGCGCATATAGAGCATTCATATAAATGAACATATAGGGTAATGAACAACAATCGCTTAACTGTTGGCTCTCTAAAATTTATATCAAAATGAAATAATCTCCATACTAATTCATATGTTGACAAATATCTACAGTCTAGATAAGTTTTTATTTCATCAAACTCTTCATATCATTGTTCTCTAGTATCATTGTTAATTATGACAGTTTCTATAATGACAGATCTTGTTCTGTTGAAACCTTTATTTATACATTTAAATAGATATTTAGTCATCCTAGATTTGTTACACCACTCAAAATTAATATGCGCCTAATACCGTATAACTAAATCTTGATTATATGGAGCAACAAATCTGCTATGGAGCTCAACACCATTCTTGATAATACGACATCCATCATTTTGTCTTCTGTAAATAGCAAGTCCATTCTCATTGACTATTGCTTCAGCTTAAAATTTTTCAGAATTTTTTTTGAACGCTGCCCTCTAACACCATACATGGAGACTTTTAGCTCACCAAATCGCACGGTCCATGTATAATAAATTTTGCAAGACTTTCATATCCAATTTGATCGTTATTTTCATATGGTAATTTCACATAAATTATAGAGTCTATGTTCATGTTGGATACTTATAATCCTATTGCAGCCACAGCAAAATATGAATAGGCGGCAAACTATGTTTCTGAAACTCTACTGTATACAAAGCTATAAATAGGTAAAATGTTAATTATATTAGCTAATATTCATATTGAGCTCGCTGACTATAGTAATAACTATATTGTCAAAGAAAATGAAATTATACTAGTGATGGTTTTTCCAAAATGTTCTCTTTTTGTAAGATCAAGCATCAATTCTTCAACCTTCATTTTAAAAACTCTGCTAACAATATGAAGTCTATCTTCAGATCTCTGACCAACTATAAAATTTAGGGCAAATTATATTTTAGGCTATTGGGTATGATAGGTAAATGTTTTGAATAAATCTGGATGACCATATTCTTCATAAATAGCCATTGCATCCTAATAATTATGGGTCATACACCATGGACTTCCAGTAAAACTTGAAGGTAATATAATTTTTTTACCAATTGCATTACCGTCAACATCTCTCTAACAATAACATCATTGATACCTTTATAAATTTTAGATCTAAGGTCTTTTTTATTTCTTATGATAAAATCAAGTATTTTTCTTTAATATATGAGAAAACATCTACTATATATTGCTCAAATAAATGCCCTCCTCTTAATAATATTTTGTCTTCTATTCTCTGTTGCAGTATGTAAGCATAAAATTCTGTTATTGTAACATATTATCTAACCAGTGAATGCTTTTGAAAGATATCTCTATATTTAATATCAATTCTAGAACCATATTCACCATATGGAAATAAATTTGGACAAAGCCATAAAGCTAGGGTGCAAGTCACTGCTACATTTTAATACTTTGGTTTATGCTCAACAATAATGTCATAGTGTCAATCAAAACTTGATCCAAATCACCAACAATTAATCCATCTATTTCGAAATATGAAGGAGTATTATCCTACAAACTATCTCCCCAATGTCTTCCCACCAATTTAATCATATTAGTAAAAACTTAGGTTGCTTAAATCGATCTCTGGCCATTCTAAAAGCTTTGATGATTTTATTTTCGCAATCAAACATTTTCTTAAACCTTCTACAATCTCTGAATCAATAGTTGATGAGTTATTATCCGAATTCAATGATTTAATTATGTTGTTAACCTCATTTTCAGTATCATATATATACAACTAGGCAAATTTAGGCTTTTCTCCACCAATAGGTAAAAGTGAACCTATTCTATAATGATTTTGGCTATTGATCCAAAAAAACATATGGGCCCACCTTAGTATTAACCTTATTATCAATTTTTGCACTTAATAATGTAAATGCGAACATCGAATTGTATATCCTAATATTTTCTCGAAATCTTGAAACACTTCTTCCTCCATTACAATTCAACAAATTAAAACATCCAGGAACTCTAGAGTTTGTTGAAGCAATGGAAGAATACCCTTCCTTCTTGACAACACAAAGTAAATGTAGGTTTGCATGTATTGCAAGATTTACATATATGTTCTTGATACCAAAACATAGCTCCATAATAGTGGCATCAATATTCAGGTAATCCAAAATTCAAGGGCTCTCTAGATCTTCCTACACACACAAAAAAAAGATACCATATTCCCCTTGATGCGATGATATTTCAATAATATTATACAAACGAAGCTCAATTTAGGAAAATAGCTTACTTGTATTATGATTGGTTTTGGTCGATATTTGCCGAGGAAAATAATGATGACCAGCACAACTTGAAAAAAAATTCGAATCTTGCTGAATTGTATGTTTATGGAAAATACAACTAAATATCAATACATGCAAAGCATAAGCTAGATTGACATTCTTTTTTAATAATGAATGTTCTACCTTCATCGATCATGGATAAGTTAGATTCTCCAGGGCAAAAAGAATTCATATGCACTCCTGAACTGCTATCTTCTGAAACAATACCCTAGAAATAATCAAATATACTCATCATGTCTTCTTCTTTCTTATATCTATTAGCAACAAGTCTAGCTTTTTTTCTTATTACAGTTCCATCTTCATTTAATTTATTATGTATACCCATTTCGTTCCTATTACTGGATAATTCTTGGATCTGCTTACAAGTTTCCAAACATTATTTTTTTAAATTAGTTTAATTCTTCTTGCATAGCAATTAACCAATTATGATCTTGTTCAGCTTCTTCTATAGATTTAGGTTTAATTTAGGAAATTAGATCAAAATGATTACATGTATCTCTAATAGATGATTTAGTTCTTATCCCATGTGAAGGATCACTAATTATAAGTTCTTTAGGATGATTGTAAACATACCTCCATTCTCTAGGTAAGTTTTTTCTACCTTGAGATTGCTATTGTGAGTGATCCTCTTCTTCTTGATTATCATTATCTTTTTCTTTATGGTCCATTACATCTTGTGTAGATATGTCCTTCAAGGTAAGGTCCTTTATTTTCTTGCCTAATAAATTTGCGTCATTATCAAAAAAAAATTCTTTCTTGAAGAATGGTCACTAGTTTCATCAAATATAATATGAATGGACTCTCCTACAACTAAAGTTCTTTTATTGAATACTCTATATGCTTTGCTAGATGAAATGTATCCAAGAAAGACAGATTTATCAGATTTGGCATCAAATTTTTCTAGCTTATCTTTTTCATTATTAAGTACAAAATATTTGCATCCGAAAATGTGAAAATACCTAATTTTAGGTTTTCTATTTTTTCAAAGCTCATAGGGTGTTTTCTTAAACAAAGGTCTAATAGAAACCCTTTTTAGAATGTGACAAATTGTAGTGTACCTCAGCCCAAAAGTATTTTGAAAGATGGCTCTCACACAATATAGTTTTAGCCATTTTTCCAAAGATTTTATTTTTTCTTTCTACTATCTCATTCTGTTGAGGTATCCTAGGTGTAGAAAAAATATATTCTATTCTATTCCAAAGATTTTATTTTTTCTTTCTACTATCTCATTCTGTTGAGGTATCCTAGGTGTAGAAAAAATATATTCTATTCTATTTTTGTTACAAAATTTTTAAATTTATGATTTTTAAATTTAATTTCATGATCACTTCTTATTTGAAGAACTTGTAAACCCTTTTTATTTAAAATCCTTTTAAGATGTTTTGAAAAAACAGAAAAAGCTTCATTTTTATATGCAAGAAATAACACCTATGTGAATCTTGAAAAATCATCAATGATGATAAAACCAAAATATTTGCCACCAAGATTTGAAATTCTTGTTGGCCCAAATAAATCCATATGCAGTAGTTCTAATGGCCTAAAAGTTGAAACTATATATATTTCTAGATTTGAAGAAAACTCTAAATTATTTTTTTAGTTGGCATGCATGATAGATTTTATCCTTTCAAAATTTAACTTTGGCAGACCTAAAACTAGATCTTTTTTAGCTAATTTTGAAATAAGGTCCATACTTGAATGGGCTAATCTACAATCTCACTGATTTTGGTATTCATAGCAACCAAGCATTGCATGTTTTCTATAGATAAGTGGTCAAGATTGACCAAATATATATTCCCATGTCTATGCCCTATAAACCTTATGTTATCATCATTGGGACCAAAAATAATATATATAGGGGATTCAAAATTTACTTTAAAACCTTTATTACATAATTGGCTAATGTTGAGGAGGTTATGTTTAAGACCATCTACTAGTAATACATTTTCAATAAAGTAGAGGGAGTGATACTAATATTACCAATTTCAATGATCTTTTCTTTGTCGTTGTCGCCAAAGGTGACCACCCCTCCTCCTTTTCTTTCAAGAAAATTGAATTGTAATTCATCCACCATCATGTGTCTAGAGCACCCACTGTCCAGTCTATATCATGGCCTGATAGACACATCTGTATCACAAAATTTAAATTTTTATTTTAGGTACCCAAGCTCTCTTAGATCCTTGCAGGTAAGCTATTATGGTTCCTTTTGGAACTCAAATTTTCTTAATAGCTACTTTACCATTTAAGTTATTTTCTTTATGATTGCAGGTAAAGAATTTGTGCCCAATTCTACTACAATTATAAACTATTATCTTTCTTGATTGATTGCTTGATGATTTGACAAATATTTTTTTAATGATTTTTGTTTTAATAGAGGATTATAGCCAAGTCCTGTTTTATCAAAAATAACTTATTGGCTATCTAAAATCATATTCAATTTTTCAGAACTTAAAGTAAACTTTTAACAATTGGTTTCAGTTTATTTACTTCTTTACTTAGGTTTTGATTTTTTTTTCCAATAATGTTTGTTTAACTTTTAAGATATTTTTATTTCTATTTATGAGAATTTGATTTTTCAGTCTTAGTTCTTTGTTCTTTTGACTAAGCTTTCTAAATTCATCTATTAGATCATAGAAAGCTTCCTGAAGTTCATCAAAGGTGAATCATTTAAGGGTTTGGAACTTACCTCATCCTCATGAACCATGAGGCACAGGTTTGCTGTTTCTTAGGTCTTATCTTCTAAACTGGATTCATTGCTATCACTCCATGTAGCGACCATTGTTTTCTTCCATGGCTTTTTTGAAGCTTTCTTAAGTAGTGGGCAATCCGCTCTAAAGTGTCCCAGCTTTTTGCATTCATAGCATACTAACAGCTGCTTTTTTTTTTCTTTTTTGTACTTTGCTCCCCCTTAGCCAAAGGCCATCTTCTTGTTCCTTGTCTTTTACTTCTCATGAACTTTCTAAATTTTCTCGTTATCAGAGCTATTTCTTCATCCCTTTCTGTACTGTCAGATTCTTCGCTCTCTTCTTCTTGTTGAGATATTGACTTGAGAGTGATGGTACTCCTTTTCGACTCATCTTCTTCAAGGTTCTGTCTCATTTATAGCTCATGAGTTATTAGAGAACCTAGAAGTTCTTCTAAAGAAAGGGTGTTAAGATCTTTAGCTTCTTAAATGACTGTGATTTTGGCCTTCCAAGCTCTTGGTAGTAACCTAAGAATCTTTCTCACCAAATTACTGTTAGTATAAAATTTACCAAGACTTTTAATATCATTAATAATATTTATCAGTTGAGTAAATATATCAAAAATTGACTCACTAGACTCCATTTTAAATTGACCTTCATAAGTTATTTCTAGCCTATCCCAAATCTCTTTAGCCAAAAAACAAGTTGAAATGTGATTAAATTTATCGGTATCTAATGAGCAATAAAGAACATTCATGGCCTTAACATATAGCTGCGCCATCTTTTTATCAAAATCATCCAATTTTCCTTTGGGTTTAGGAAGATACATACCATACCATCAATAATTTTTGTGGGTGTATGAGGTCCATTAACTATAACACTCCATATGTCATAGTTGAGTGCCTGAATAAAAATGCGTATGCGTATTGTCTAGTAGGTATAGTTGGTGCCATTAAACAATGGAGGACTGTTTGTAGATTGTCTCTCACCAAGAGAGGTTCCAATAGAGGCTGCCATAGATCTTTAACTCGTTGATGGTTAGGTCAACGAGAGGCTTGAGAACTAGGCTCTAATACCATATGTTGTCCAGCTATACAGCCCAAAAGGAGGGTGAATTGGGCTTTTCAAAAACTTAAGTGCAATGCAGCAGAATTAAAAGCTTGATAAATGAATATTACCTTTATCAAAAAAGCAATAAGGAGATATGCTATAAATAAATGCAGGCAATACAAGTAATGCAAAGACACAAGATTTATAGTGCTTCGGTGCAACTCTGCACCTATGTCTACTCTTCAAGACTTTCCTCTTAGAAATTTTACTATAATCTTTTTGAAATTATAGTTTGATAGTTTTACACGGGCTCACAATCAACCTAGTTGATTTTCTCAGGCAATCAACAAAAATCTATACCAATTATTTTACTCAGGCTCACAATCAACCCATTTGATTTTTTCAGACAATCAACCAAAATTTTCACTGAGCCTATTCCAGGCTCAATATAATTCAATTCATGATCTGGATGGATGTTACCCTAAGTTTCAGTCTCTGAAACTTGTTACAATAAAGTATTGAAAAAATTAAGTGCAAGCATAATAAAGCACAACTTCTAAACAAAAAATATAGAGAAATAAGTGGAGCTTGACTCTATTGGTTGGCTTTGATTGATCTTGAATATCCTTCACCAACTCTCAACTGTAGAAGATAGGATCGTTTAGCTCATTATGAATGCTCTTGAATGATTTTCTCTTTGAAGCTCTCTTTTTTTTCTTTACTCTGATGAATTTTTCTTTGTATTGCTTAAGCTTTCTTTTTTCTTTGAAGTTTCCATATATTTATATTCTTTGGAGGAGGTCGGAACACACTCCTAGCCGTTAGACAGATAAAAGAGCTATTGTGAGATAAAAAACAATTAATGTAACTCTTAAAAAAATAGTCGTTACTCTTGTCAGGCATAAAAGAGTCAACTCGATATCTTTAGGGGTTGATTCGTGATCTTTAGGAGTCGACTCATGATCTTCAGGGGTTGACTCGATCTCACTTCTGTTTCTGCTGCGCTTTGTCTTTCTTCTGTGTACATTGAGGAGTCGGCTCTTTCAGTTTAGGGGTCGACTCGTCTGTTGATAGAAGTTGACTCATTATTTTTAAGGATCAATTCTTCAACGACCTAAGTTTTACTGCTCTCTGTCTTTTCACTGTGGCCATTCAGAGGTCAACTCATTATTTTCTAGGGTCAATTCTTGTTTGATTAGAGTCGGATCATGATTTTCATGGATCGACTCACTAATACGATAAATTTTTCGGCTCTCTATCTTTTGTCTATAGCCATCAAGATTCGACTCACTTGTCTCTAGAGTCGACTCGTCAAAGTGATGAATTCCGTGGCTTTTTGTCTATCTTCTAAGATTGATCTAGGGTCGACTCGTGATCTGCTGGAGTTGGCTCTTGAAGATGTATCAGACAGTCACGGTGTGCTAGGGTCGACTTATGCATTTTAGGGTCGACTCTTGAGATGGCTTAGAACTAAATTTTCTATATATGCTTGTGAGCTTCCAATGATTATTTTCATGACCTTTTTCTAGTTATACTTCTTAATATTGAACTTCAGATAGGTGATCTTTAATTAAGAGTAACTAAAGGCTTTTTTCTTTACTTTTTAAAATCAATCAATTAAACTGAAGGCAATAAATTAGTTATCTTTTTCCATAATTATTTTGTATCATCATAATCAATCCTTTAGGATCAATAGCAATTACGGCAAAAAAGGAATCAAATATCGAATAAGAAAATTTGATTAAAAAAACTATGGAGATGTGATTTCATTAAAAATTGAACCATATCTGATTCACAAATTTAGGAATATTAATATAATAATTCTACATCATAAAAGCTAAAAAATAATGCATATAAAAAAAATATTCTAAAAAAGTAATAAAGATATCCATCCAGACAAATCTGGCTAGCCATCTTTTTAGTCCAATTTTATATGAAAAGATACAAAACAAATTTATGCTTTTTCTTTTTTAGTCGCCAATTCATGTAACATGCATATGCATAGAGATGTTCACATGGGGAAAAAAAAGAAGCAAAAATGACAAAAAAAATTTACAAGCACATAGCAATGAAAAAAATTAACTACATGGTTTGTTTTTTTTCATCCTAAAAGCATAAATGCATAGAGCAAAAATTATATGTCTTTATTTTTTTTGACCTTGCACAATCAAAGAAAGGAAAGCAAAGTCTTTGAGGACTGTAAGATCATCCTTCAAAAAGAAAAAGAATTTTTTTAAATCAAAGGCTATAATTTTTTTAGCTAGCTTATAAGAATAATATAAAAAAATGTTTCATATGCTGGCTTTTTTTTTTTTTGAGGAAAAAAAGAAACTGCTGCTGGCGGCCGCACGTCAACTCGTGGGCGGAACAATACTCGATCTTTATCCAACAAACAAGCATTTTTTAATTAAAAGAAAATGAAAGAGTGATTGTGGCTGGCCACCATGTATCCAGTCACGGACGGAACAGTAGTGAGCCTCCTCATTTTTTTTTGAAAAAAAAAAAGAGGAACCATTGCCGCTCGCTGTGCGTCCAACTCACAGGTGAAACGGTAGCGAGTCTCAGATCAACTTGTTTAACCCCTCTGCTCAACCCACCCTCCCTCTCCCCCGATCAATTGACACTCAACCCACTCCTCCTGTCCTTCGATCCTCCATTCAACCCATGCTTAATACACTCCTCCTCTACTGTGCTCATCTGCTTAGCCCACCCTATTTTTCTTTCGCTCAACCTACTCTTCCTATCTGTTATAACTATTATGAGATCATTGATTGATTGATTATATCAAACTTAGTTTCACCAAACTTCATCTTGATTAATTTATGATTGATTATGCTAAACTTAATATGCCTTACCAAATTTCATCAACCTCTTAGTTCTATATAAAAGCTGCTCAAATACATTATAATATATAGGCAGAAATATTTTTTTTTTTTTCTTTCTTAAGACTCATCTACTCAACCTGTTTTTCTTTCTTCTGCTAATACCATGTATCTATCCCTTCAATTTGTACTATTTTTTTTTTTAATTTTATGAGTTGCTCCTACATTCGCTGTGTGTGAGTCACCGTTGCAAAAATAAAAATAAAATAATAATAATACCGCACCCTCCCTCCTCTACTGGACTGACTATGGGCCAAAGCCACCATCGGACCGTCCTTGGTGCCGATTAGCAACTACCATCCTGAGCTAGGCATGGCTACTTCCTCTCCATCCTCGATCTCTCAATTTTTTTCCTCCAAATCCACAGTTTCCCTCTTCCAAACACGATTGGCTCCCCCCAACAAAAATCAGAGGTCACTCCCCTTCCTCAACCTCTGTCTAAGTTTTTTTGCTCCCTCTTTATGTTTCCCCTTTTTCTTTTTTTTTCTTTCCCTCTTCCTGGCTTTTACTCTCGGATCTACACCAAAACTTTTTAAAATTTCAAAGCTTCTGTCCCTGCTCCATCGGTTTCTTTTTTTTATTTCTTCCTGGCTTTCGCTCTTTGATCTACGCTAAAATGGTGACATCCCATTTCAAAAAAAGAAAAAGAAAAAATCAAACTGCAGACATACTCTTTACTGAATTTTCAAGATTTCAATGCTTCTGCCTCTACTATTTTTTCTCCATCGATTTCTTTTTTTTTTTCCCTCTTCCTGTCCTTCGCTTCTGGATCTACACCGAAACAGTAACATCCTGTTTCAAAAAAAATTGTTGCCGAAGATGATAACCCAAAGGGGGCGGGAGGATTTTTCAAAAAATTTTATAAACTTGAGCAATGCTTAAGTAAAACTAATCTAAATTATGCACAACGGAATGAGTGATAAAGTAAATATATAAGACGAGAACAAGCACAAATAACTTAAATACAAAAAATTTATAATAATTTGTAGTCAAATTCAACTTCTACATCTATTTTCTAAAGTTTTCTTTTCGAAAATTTTACTATAATCTATAAACAAAATTATAAAACAGTTATTTTTCGGACTCACAACTAAACTCACTTGATTTTCTGACAATCAATTAAAATTAAGCTATTTTGTTGATATAGCTAAACCAATTCTGAGTCCAATATTTATAAACTTTTTGCTAATTTGCAAGCTCAACAAAATTTAGTTGATTTTTTAAGATAATCAATCGCAACCTAAATATTTTATGGTACAGCCGAACTTTATAAGGTAGCTGAGTTTTTATGGTGCCGGCCACACCAAAAACCTCCAAGAACATAAAATCAGTGATATCATGCTTAAATATATTGTCCTCATCAAAAACAATTCATTAGGTCAACAAAAAAAAATCAAGCTGCATACATATTGTAGAAAGATGAAGATATTTTCTTTCTTCAAAACAGAAGAGAACACATTTTTTCCCGACATTTTTTTCTTTCAGATTAAACAAAAGCATGCATTTATAAGAAAAAAGAGGTGGGTTTTGTGTCCCTTGTGTCCCAACCTCCTATCATAATTTTTTTTTCCAATTAAATGGAAAGCAAGAGGCAAAAAAAAAATAACCGCGGGACCCAAAAAACTAAATTTGTCCTATAATTTTGGTTTTCTTTTCAAAAAAAAAAAACTTGTTCCAATTTCATAGAATTTCTAGAAACCAGAAGAGAACAGGGTTCTTTTTGTTTTCTTTTTTTTGGATTTAAGGGAAGCAAGTATTTATAAAAGCAATAATACAAAAAGATTAAAAGTTAATGTATTTTACTTTTTTTTCTTTGTTCTCTTGACCACACCTATACCCAACTCTCGCTTATCTACATGCTCTCTATATTTTTTTTCCCACCCTATTTCCCATTTCTTCCACCCCCTTTCCCGTTACAAGAATACATGCGGGAAGAGGAAGGCTGTCGGCCCTGGCAGCAACCCGCTACGTACATCATCAAAGCAAAAGGAAAGGCAAATAGTGGGGTTAAAACCTAATTCTTTCTTTCCTCCCTTTCTAACACAATATTTTTGCACCAGACGGTGAAATGAAAACAGAGCGTACACGGCATTAGTGTATTCGAGCCCAGACGGCAGCGTTCTTTCATATGGAGAGAGATCTGCTTACACTCTCCGGCAGTTCTAGCGTAGACAGGGGCGGCTCAATACATTCTGGGGCCTAAGGCGAATCCAATGAACGAGGCTTTTTTTTTTAATAATTTTTTTTAATAAATATAAAATACTTAAAAAAATATATAAAAATAGATAGCTATCAAGTATACTACTTTAACAAAGATACATGAATCTAATAAAGATAGACAAAAAGCCTTTTTTATTTAATATAATTCTTGAATGGAAGCACATAAAAGTAATTATACTAAATGAAGGGCCATGAAACTGATTAAATAACTGAGATAATGCTTGGCAATACTGTTTACCATGTCAAGCAAGAGCCAAATAGGAAAAGATCATCCCATCGCACTTCATAGTCAAGGTAAAGAAAAGAATTTTTCCATAAAGGAACCTCTTTATAAGAGAAAGTAGGGTCATTATGGAAAATTAACCCCATCCCACCATCTCCCCTTCAAGTAAGTACCCAAGCGGCAACTGCAACATCACAGCACAGCAGCCATTAAACCCCCTCTCTCCTTTTCTGTCTCTACCACCCAAGAGGGGAGAAGAAACCGAGAGGAGAAAACTAAAAGAATCTCCACCCTCGAAGAAGTCCATCTCCAATCCCCCTATCTTTCTTCCGGATGGCCCAGCTGGATCAGGAGTAATGTGAGGGAAGGAAAACCAAGACCAAAACCAAAAAAGAGAAGGGATGAAAGATAAGAGTGGCTTCAGGCGTCTATCAAGCCAACCAAATCCCTCCTCTCTCTCTCGCTCTCCCCACCCAAAACAAAACTACTGTCCCCAACATCCCAAATTGCCCCTCTGCAGGCCAGGAAACTCTCCACCTCCTTTCCATCAAGGGAGAAGACTCGTAGCCAGCCCCAGATCGGGGCCTTTGCTTCCTTTTGGTCAGCCTCCCGGGGGCCTTGCATTAGCCCGGGGCCTTAGGCGACCGCCTCAGTCGCCTAGGGCCCGGGCCGGCCCTGAGCGTAGATCAATTGGGCTGTTAGGGACGGTCAATCGATTGACGTTCTGGAGGATAGGTGGGTGGTCGACTATCTGCTGAGCCGGTTACCGATGATGGTTGATTCGGCGAGGCTGGTGGGGCTCTCAGCCAGTGACCTCGTTATCTTCGGCTAGAGCAGGTGGGACGAGGGGTTGATTAGAGAGGCCTTCGGGTCCAGCTGGCTAAGAGGATCCTTGCTATCCCACTACCCCATGTGCCCATGGCGGATAGACTGGTGTGGACGGCCAATGGGAGGGCCAGGGTCCAATTAGCTGATGTGCAGGCCGCGATGGGTGATGAGAGCTCGAGGCGACTGGACGACAGCTGGATTTGGAGGATGCGACCCACCCCCGAGTTACTTTGTTTATTTGTAAGGTGGCCTGAGAATGCCTACCGACCAGGAGTGTACTGGCAAGGAGGGGGGTGGGGATCTCTCCGTTATATATGGACTGTCCGGAGGTGGAGAAGATGATCAGCCATGTTCAATTATAGTGTCCACGAGCCGGTCAGATTTGGAGACAGGCTTCTTTTTCCCTGCTGAGGTCCACTCACTCTACTAAGGATTTACTCCGATGCTTGGGGTCTGTCTTTCAGGCTCCGAGTTCTGCAGCCTGGGGCATTACTGGTGCCTATCTGGCTTATCACATTTGGTTGGATAGGAACGACAGAGTCTTCGAGAGTACGAGGGCCTCTCTAAGGGTTGTGGTAGATAGAGCTATCCACCAAGCCAGTGAGGTCTCCGAGGCTACTATGACTGTTTCATCTGAGTTAGCTAGAGACATCTAGGTCTTCCCCTCTGCTGCTATAACGCCTAGGTATGTACTCACATCCTCGGAGCCCCCACCCCCCGGCCACTTTAAGGTGAACTTTGATGGTAGTCTGTTCGCTGGTGGAGCTAGCATAAGTGTTGCTTTTGTGATTAGGGATCACAAGTCCAGGATGATTGTGGCGGGAGAGCGGCGCGCACCTTCGAGTCATCTATTCTGGGGGCGGAGCTCAAGGCCGCACGGGAGGGTGTCTCCTATGCAAGGCGAGTTTTGGAGACCCAATGCATCATCCTGGAGGGGGAATCAATTGAGGTGGTTGAGTGGATTCTACAGGAGGGGCTGGGGATCTTCGACCATCCACTTCTAAAGGATGTCCGGCGGTTACTGCAGAAGTGTCACATCTTCCAGACTGGGCATGTGTTCCGAGAGACAAATAGAGCTGCTGACTGGATCGCCTCCTTTGCTACTGATCATTCTGAAGAGATTCTTTGGACCCATTATGTACCTATCCCTCCAACACTGTGGAGTATTTTGTCCTTTGTTCAGTAGGCAATGCTCACATGAGACTAGTGTGAGCTGCCAGTGTACCAAAAAAAAAAAAAAAAACCAATAGCTCTATGCGCCCAACTACGCGTGCCTATCCCTAGCCCGACCAAGAGCCCAGTGAGCACACCATCCATAAGCACACGTGTTAGCAGCATATTTGTTTGTAAGGGAGTATCCAACGTTCGAGGATGCAGACACACGGCAAAACCAAGACAGAGGACATGCATCGTGCTGGAGGAGCAATCAGACTCTCCTTTTAATCTAGTTGAATAGATTAGGCACTCATCTTCTTTGAGAACTAAGAAAAAGTATTGAGAATTGAAAGAAAATCTTATAATACTAATCAAAGTTTACCATGAAGGCATGTTTGTGATAAAATTAATTATTATATAAGTAATTTATCAAACCTTTTGTTCCACTCTATCCAAAAGACTCTTCAATTGCTCGAGAAGAGAAGCCAGATGGAGTTCTATATAAAACAAATATTATTCTCTTCTTCATCTAGGGCTTGTTTAAGTTGCCATGACCTTTAACCAAAAGAGGGCTAAACCCTTCAATTCATGCATGTTTAAAAGATTGCAAGAATAAAATATTTTCTGATTCACTTTTGGATTTAATAGAAGATAGCTTAAGCAAAGGTCCTGTATTTTTAACAGATTTCTAGGTTTTTCTACTTCCTTGTCTAATTCACACATGTTAATATGTTTAACTTTAAATTAACCAACATTAGTATACAGCATAGAACATTGAACAAAAAATATTGTCATAACCTATACAATTTATTACAAGGCTATGACAATTGTAACACCAAGTGTGCTTACTTAGCATGCGAGAGGTACAAGGATTAATACCATGCATGATGCAATGCAGATGCAAGACATGCTAGCCATTCAATGTCCCCAAGGGCAGTGCTCCCTTGATTTTCAGCACCAATAGAGTTCTCCAACAAGGTTAGAAGTGTGCAAGACAAAGGCTAGAAGAGAGAATTTGGGTTAAAGGAATACAAAGAATAGCCATTGCTTTGATGGTGGGAGTTATGCCACTAGAACACATCCAACAGTGGCCAGCTTACTATCAAAATGCTCCGATGGAATATAGGTCACCTTCGGAAAGATCCATTCTAGCAGTACACCAATGGACTCAAAACCAAAACTCAAAGATTAAGACTATCAAAACAATTTAGACAGTGAGCTAATAACCAAATAGGAAGCCTACTGTCTGAAGGCATCCGACGGTCAACTAATTGAGATTTTAATCATTGAAATTATTTTTTGAGATTTTCTCTCAAAATTCTCTTACATAGTGAGAAGCTGCTTGAGACCCATAGTGGGAGGCTATGATTCGAAAGATGCTAGTGGGATGCCTTTGTTAGTAACCAAGGCCCTATGGAGATTGCATGTAGAATGCTGAATGTTCAACAAAAATAGGAGGCCTTCTAGTTACCATTATAGCTCTAAGCTCCCTCTTGTTCTAGATAGTTATCCTTAGTCTAGCATTAATTTCTTACTTTCTTCTTCTAGTTGTGTCACAATCCAGGATCTCACCCAAAATGGCTAGCCGAAATATATGGTTTCTTGATCCTGTATAAGTATCCAATGGTTCAAATCCATTCAAATCTAATGACAAACACCACGATCGGCCCGTGGTCAACCTCGATGGATCCATGCTGCAGTGTTCCCTAATCCACATAGATTACGAGCCGGGTCCACTCTAATACTATTTGTCATAACCAAAGACCTCACCCAAAATGGCTAGCCGAAATGTATTATTTGAGTTTCTTGATCCCATATAAGTATCCAAGATCTACCCAGCGAATAACCGATGTGGGACTAAACATAAGTCCGCACGGATCCTCATAAGTTGCTATTTTGAATCTCAGTTTGAAATGCTTTTGCTACATTTTTCCTATTTTTCTTTGCTGCTATAGTCTCAGGCAGGATAGGCGTCTCCTCGTGACATACATCATCACATCTCCAGAAAATTGTTTAATGTTAAAGACGGGGATCCCAGGAGTGAGAAACTCTAGAATTCTAAAGAGAAAAGGCGAGGAAAGGTGAGGAAGGATGTTGGCAGATGGATTAGAGGAAAAAGGAAAAAAGAGGAGAAAAATAAGTGAAGATGGGTGAGAAAGTCTTCTCGAAGTCCGGACAAGCGTGAAGGACAAAAAGAGGAGAAAGAAGAAAGGAAGAAAGTAGAGTGTAAGATCATATCCGAAGTTACATAACTTTTCATTCTAGAGATGCCTTCTTGAGAATTTATAGATCTGCTGATAATAATAGAGAGAAGATATTAGAGACTGAAGACATAACGATGTCCTCGATAAAGGGTAGAAAGGCAGTCACACTTTTTCTTATTTCCGGTTTCCACTTTTGTCTTCTATGATAAAAAAGAATCAATGTTTTAAATGTGGGGCATGTGGCAAGATTATGTAGAAATCCAACTAATTGCTTCTAGTGCGAGGGGTTGGGACACTGGATCTTTAATTGTCGGCATCAACGTTCAAGTCACTTCGAAAGAAAATTGGGGATATAAGGTTGAGAACCAAATAGAGGAGGTGAGCACATGTGCCCTTTACTATTACTTTGAAGCATTAGTTTAGCTATATATGTGTGCAGTGGACTATTTTCTTGTAAGGGGAGAATGTTCGCATATTTAATGTGCTCTCCATTTTGTTGATAGTATTTGGGGATGAAAAGTTCAGAAAGTTGCAAAAAAAATTAGGTCTCCTAATTAGAAGATTCTTTAGAACACAACACATAGGGGCATTTTCTCAGTTGGTGAGTGTGACTCTGTGGTCAAATCATAGTTTTTGATTTGAGGATGCCTACTGATATTCAATAGAATTTATGGTTAAAACTCTTGGAACATCCATGGATTCTCTGGTATGATGAGGGTGTTGAACAGATAATTAGTTCATTTGGTGACTATAGGCATACAAATATAAAGGAAGAGAATACAAGGGAAGGATGGGAAAAATGAAAGGAACAAATACTTTCGCGAGACATGCAAGAAACGACAATAAATCTCGTCGTTGGAGTTTCTTGATCATGTGATCTTGAAAATCAAGGATTTGTTTACTTTTTGCTTGGTATTAGACTATGCAGTTTGCAAAAGATTCCCCAATTTTTCTAGGTTATTGGTTTTGCTAGGTTCAAAGTTATAGTGGAGGTTGAAGTTTGGGCCCGATGACCTATTCCACCTATGATCAATTCTCATTCTACTATAGAAGATTAGAAGAAGTGGTTCAAGAATACCTAAGCAGATTTTCAAGATGGAACACAAAGGCTTAGTAAGCATGCCTTACCGAGGATCGTAGGAGCTAAAGAATATAAAAGATGGCATTAGGGGTTTGACTTGGTGATCTGATCGAAGAGAAGGAAGAATTTTTTTAACCCAGTCAACTTGAATCTCTAAAAAAAAATTAGAAAAAGGTAAGAATTGATAAAAGTAGGATTGAGATCTCCTTTCTTTTATTGATGATTCATAAATTAAGATATCTAACCTCTATTCATAATAGCGAGGTCTGCGCTTGTTCAATTTAGGTCAGATTCTCCTCCTTGTTCAAACAGGACTAGCTTTCAAAAAATAGATATCACTAGTAGAATTAAACTCGAAAAAACTAAATTATCACAGAAAGTAGTTCTTAATTTTTATAGCAACTTTGCCTTTTATTGCTCCACTTAGTTCTTTCCGGACTAGAAGATATGTCCAATCAAGATCTTTCTCAAAAAAAAATTTTTGATTTGACTAGCATGTTTCAAAGCTCAAGCGATGGAGGCCTAATTGCTAACCTTAAGGCTCCTTTAGGGGTAACACTATGTTGTAGATCTCAAAAAGTTATCTTATTTGAAAGAAAAAAGATTATCTCAATTAGGCATCGTCCGACCAAGTTATGACCTCTAAAAGTTTGACACATAATTCGGCTTTCTAATATAGTAGATCTCACTTCTGGACCCTATCTGGCTCTATTCATAATCGTTAAAGTAGTCTGCATCAAGTCTGATGATCCTCCTGGATCGCTTGGGATCTAATGACTTAGTGCAGAATGTTCAAGTGGGCGGACCCAATCTGATTCTAGTCGATCCTTTCCAAGTTCGCAGAGTCCACTTGCTTTTGGTCGGAGTTGCTTTATTAATGGTTGTTAATGCTTCTACCGATGGTTCCAAGGTCAAGAATAGTAGAGAAAAACCTATGGATGATAGGGATCCAAATTAGATGAAGGTTGTTTCAAATGATCAAGGTGAATGGTCACTATTTTTGAATGTTAGAGGCCACACTTAGCAGCTTGTTCTATTTATGTTGGTAATTATGTGATGTTTGCTTCTTCTAATCATTTTGTATTAGAATATGAGCCTAGTATTCCTAAGAGCATTGAACTCTCAAATCCTCCTATATTTGATTTTAGTGGTGTGTGGGCTTTTAAGTCTCCTTCACATTAAGGGGAGTTGTCTATTGAACACCTTCTCTTTGCTTATTTAACAAGCACAAGAGTTTCTAATTTGGGAGGATCCACTGTCCCTCTTACTGGATATGATCCAAACTGCCTTTTCTAACTTGGAATTTCTATTTCACACTTGTTTGCTTGGAAGAAGTCTATGCTTTCCCTAGTGATGCTACTTTGTTGGAAGTAGGATATACCCTAAAACCCATTTGCATATTTAACATAAAGAATTGTTGAGATCATGGCTATCTTCTTTTTATACATAGCCATAAATGATTTAACGAAAGTGTCACACTTTAGTCTTGAAGCTAGAGAAGAGTCTATGAGCACTTTGAGATTTTATGTAAGTGAATGGATTTCTATGGTTGGGGTTCAATTATCCTACTCAAAATGCATTTTTGATAAAATGTCAAAATATGTTCACGACTATTAGTAAGTTTGTGCATCGCATGTATAGGGTTGCTAAGGTGGATAGTGACTTCATAGATTTTTCTTTTTTATTGAGGTGAGACCTCACACTAACTCCCACGTGCATCATCATACTAAACAATCAATACTAATAATCCACCTCAAGAAGCACTATCAAGGATAGAGTGTAAACTAGTTGCATGAGCTTATAAGTGGTTCCTTGACATGAAGGATAGGATACTTTTCTATAGGCTAAGTGTCAAACAGATTTGTAGCAAAATCTGTGTATCAGTAATGATACCTTGAATAATGTCTTTGATAGGAAGCATGGGATCCATATGCGAGTGAATGTTTGGTTCTTCAACTTGATAAGCATCATAGCATCATAATGTTTGGTGTAGAGATATGATTAGATACATAAGCTTGGACAATCACTTGCAAGATTTGGAAATAATTATTTACACAAAATTATTATAGTTAATAATTAGTTACTTTAATAATTGTATGACCATGATGTCTGACATGAACAAAGGTTCTAATAGGCTAGACATCATATGACTGAGGGTTTAACAGTACAATACTCAATGATCATACAAGAATGCTGGAAAGATGCATATTAAATTACAGGACATAGCTTGTTCAGGAACAGAGAGACCAACTAGTTTCATCCTACTCACCAAGAGGTTCAGGATTATATTATGGGCTCTATGTTTACATGCTAAACCATTTTGCTAATGTATAACTAAGCAAGCTTGAAGGGGTAGGTCATTGGTAAGTAGGAACCTATTAAGCTATCTCATATCTAATGTCAATTGGAATAAGGTTGCAATTGACGATTCTCCCACTAGTTGGATTAAGAAAGATTAGTATTTGATTGGAGAAGAGATTGGGCTAGAGGGATAGCTCTAATACCAATTGGATGTGATCCAAGTTGGGGTGGTCAACTAGAAAAAGTGACCACTGCCCTCTATGCTTATTGTGCTAATTAAATGGCAAACTCCACTTTGGAGTGCTTGCATCTAGATGGAGCAGCCTCTAAAAGGCTAACACCCCATACTCTCTTGTATTAGAGTCCAATAAGGACTATAGGAATGATCAAGCAAGGATAACACCCCATACTTATCCTCACTTAAGTTAGAGGACTCTAAGGTGCCAAGTAGCACCTCCCCTCCTCGACAGAAGAGGAGGCTCTCTAGGATTTCACAAGTCCACAAGCTCACATGCTAAGAAAGATTGTGCGAGAGAGGCAAACGAAAGCCAAAGGTCTTCCTTCACCAACAAGAAAAAGAGAGACAAAGAAAGAAGATGTGGGCAAGTTCTTTTAGCAGTGCATCCTCATAGGTTGTGGTTATTAGAGACTTAGAGCTAGGCAAAGCTCTATATAGGCACCTAGATAGAAGTAGCTGTGGATAGTAACTCTCATAGTGTTGTATGCTTTATAGCCTGAGTGTCTCCTACCATGTATACAACTTTTTTATTATGCATGTAATCTACAAATTCATGTAATCTGCATGTAATCCTTACCTTTGCATGATTGTATTTACTATAGATAATTCCAATTCTGATTTCAAATATCTTCTTCTTCATAGGATGAAGAAAAAAGGTCCATCCTGTATAGGGCAAGCATATGTTCATTGGGTTGATTAAATTTGGCTAGATCCCTTGTTTTGAGGCTTTTCAGCCTGTTATATTGGATTCATGTGCTTGTAGGGTAGTAATGGCCTCTCTGTGAGGCTAAGAGTCGCATCTTATCTTGTGGAATGAGATTCTTGTTGTCTAGATGTAAGAAAACTAGAGTTTGTTTCCTATTGGATCCAAGAAATTATTTGTTATCCAATAAGACCTTTGGTTTTCTATTTTGTCTCATATAATTCAGAGGTGATTTTCCCTTGAATTGAAGACCCAATCCATGCTTTCCTATACCTAGAACCATGCTTGTGATGTCCACACCTTATCCTATGTGGCTAGCCCCTTAGTGTTTATTCATATGGAGAGTCCTAGTTGACAAAAACTCTATCTTCTATTATCTAGGACATAGTTTCTTGTTCTGCTTAAATATAATATGGAGTTAATATTGGACTCCTACAATTAGATAAGGATAGATTTCCTTTTTGACCTATCCTAGTCAATTGCAGCTTTCCTAATAGGATGTTGGCCATATCAAAACCCAATCAGATTGGGATATCAATCTTTTATGACTCCTCAACCACTTGTCCAACATCTTAAAACACTCCTAGTTAGATCTAGAAAAGGATAAGGTCATATATAAATTATTTAATTGGTGTGCAAGTAAAATTTGTAGGTCTCATAGGAATCATAGTTGAACTAGGACTCCAGGAAATTTAATCTTTTTGACACCAGACCTAAACACCTATGATCCTATAAGTGTGTACCCTACTAGGCAGCCAACCAATAATATCTATGAGCCTATTTAATGGTATGCATCTAAGCCATTAGGGTAGCCCTAGTGAGCCAACTTAACTACATGAGTTCAACCCTAACTTTTAGCTTGGTACAAAGCAATTTGTACAATAGGCTTTAGTTGCTTTTTTTTTCTCCAAAATCTAGGATTTTTTAAATGTTGATCTTGTTATAGATCAAGTTACATTTGAATCAGAAAAGTAAAAGATACGATTTCGGTCAAGATTGACCCATTACACATAGTAGTCTTTTGCGTTAGTGACAAGTATGTTCATTATTTTGCAACCTGATTTTTTTTTGGATCAAAATCAAATTTTATAGCTTGCATCAGAACCTCTAAATATCTAATTATGACCAGGTTTTACAATAATTAGCACCAGATTTAATTAGGTCTAAATTTATATAGCAAGCAATTCATGATAAACTAGTTCCCAACTCCACCTGGTTAGGTCATATGATGACGAGTATACCTTGATGCATCTCACAAGATTAGATATGATTGTGTGGGCCATTATAAGTCTTACTTATGGTTGGGATTAGTCTTAGGTTTAAAGAAATTGATCTGGAATTTTTTCCTTTATTTTATTTTGGATTAGATATTTGTAATGATCGGAAACTAAAAGACAACATGGACTCATTCCAAGGAATCTTGCTTGATTGAAAACTTCTCTAAGCTTTACAACTTGTTTTCCATTATTGATTAATTACTTTAAATCTGAGGCAAAAGGATATATTCGAGCATTTTCTGAAACAAATGATGTAGTGCACAATTCTCACTTGCATTATGAGATGATGTGAAGTAAGAAGCCATTATGATCAATGTTACATAATGATGGCTTTGTTGGATTGTAGGAATAATCCAAGAATAATAATAGTAGAGAATTGTTTTATCTTATTTAGAATATTTTTCTAATAAAATCTTATGTTATCAGTTTTGGAATCAAAGATGGGCTATAATTTCATATCTTATACATGAGATGTGGTAATAGTTGTAGGTAAGTATTTCTGTGATACCTTCCATGTTGTTTCGTGATGGAAGATGTGAAAATATATAATTTATTTATTTTGTAGTTTAGGTTTAAATTTCTAAATATTATATGTTAGGATTCTCAATAAGGCCATAGTAAAAGAATTCGGAACTTGTCCTTTTTATCTTAGAGTCGTATTGACCCAAAAGGTTTGATTTTGTTGGTACAAAATAATTAAGTAAATATGGTGTTGTGTCCATGGACTTTGTGAGGCCAAAGAAATATGTGGTTGATACTCTAACCAAGCCGCTAGCCAGAGAGTTAGGGAGCAAGACATTGAGGGGGACGGGATTGATGCCTCTTACAGAGGCAATGTGAAGGTTGCCCAATCTCCATGATTGGAGATCTCATGAAGAAGGTTCAATGGGAAGGACAAAATCATAAGACATCTCAAAGAGTATTGTCATTTATTTCCTATCCACCATCATATGAGATGACTGATGAAGAGTCTCTCCCCATGGCATAAGACAGTACTACTGCAATGAGTGCAAGGTTGAGCTTGATGCTCTTATTGGGTCCATAGATCTTAATTTAGGATGGAATGTTAGCTACAGTACACTCGTGATAGATGCTGTCTATATGAGTGTCGGAGTTAGGCCGCTCCCTATGAGATAAAGGTAGATCTCTAAAGCATTCATGAACATCCAGGTAGGTGCATGGACGTAATAGGACCAAGTAGCTAAAATTTACTTTGGTTAGGAAAAGTTACATGGATATTAGGTTTGGTCGTATCATGCTAAAGGAATTTGGCTAAACGAGCTTAATTAGCTCCACCATATTTTCATGATCCTAAGCTTTATTTTCTAAGGTATGGTTCAAACCCATAAGGTACTAATACTATGCATGACTTTTCAATATTGCTTGCCATATTAGAAAAGTGTTTTGAAACATTTGGCGAATTGTTGGTTAATTTTTTATATTAGTGTTTTAAAATATTTCAAACTCCTTTTTTATTATCCATCTGGAAAAAAGAGCCGTTTCCTACCTTTGTCCATTGGTGTTTTTACTGTTGGATATATGAATGGTTGCTACTGTAGGATTGGACGGTTGCTTCTGTTGATCAAAATATCATAAAATCTCTTCTATAAATATATTTCTTCTGTTCTCATTACAAACACGTACTTAATTTCTTTCTAAAAAATACCTTTCTATTTCTCTCTTCTATTCTTTGCAAAAGAGCCCCCTCTTTTCTTTCTTTTTTTTTTTCTAATTTCTACAAAATATCACCACATCTTCATTTTTGAGGTAAGGGGCAATCCAAAGCAATTCAATTAATCTTTGTAGTTGGGAGTGTGTCCTTACAAAGGTGCTGATATAGTTGAATCCTAGAGGGTAGATGCATTGGGACCCTTCATGCCGAGTCACTGATTCCAGGGAACACAAAATCTAGCTTTAAGGACAATATGATCAGCATGCCTCTATAGCCAATATTTTTCCCTAATTTATTCTTATTTATTTAGCCTTAATTATTTGTGTTTGTTATAAAAATTTGTATCCATAGTTTAAATTTCTAACAATTCCTACATTCCATAGGACCTATTGTGCTTCTGTTCCAACAGTGTCTTAGTTTCCCCTTATTTGGATTCTTACATGGGAGATATTTGTCCCAAGAATCAAAATCGTCTCCAGTCAAGGATTAAATATAGATGTCTAGTCTGGTGCCATTTCTATCAATGTATTATAGCATGAGGCTTGTGATGGGAGGGTCAATGTGTTGCATGGCAGTGCTGCCCTATGTACAGCCCATGATCGTGATATTGGATCTCTCCAATTGAGTCTCGGATTATAGATGATCTGAATTCTTATTCTAGAAGCAGCAGTTCACTATGAGAAAATAAGTATTACGACAATGATAATTAAAGAAAAAAATTTATATACACATATCCAAGTTTGGACCATTTATACTAGACTTCAAAAGTTTTAAAAGAATCATTAGCCACCAAAACTTCAAATTTGTTGCAATGTGGCCTAGCTTTATCTCTATTACAAAACATTATCACGCAAGGGTTACTTGATAACTAAATATTTATAAAATTTCAGAACCGCCCTTCCCACTAACTTAGCAAAGGACTCTTGTTCTGATGTGAACTAAAAAAAAGTGCTCTGAGAGCAATGTAGGTAGATGAATAACAGAGAATGAAGCACTTTGAAATCTATGCAAGCCAATAGATTACAGAGGATGGAGCATTTTAACATCTATGTAGATAAATGGATGACAAATGATAGAGCGCTTTGAGATTAATACAGGCAGATAGATGGCAATGAAAATAGCACTTTGACTGAGGATGGAGCACTCTGAAATCTATGCAAGTGGAAAGCAACGACCCAACCTCTTCGAATCAAGGACATTTTGGTCTTTTTTCTTACTCTGTTAACGGTGCTAGAATCCAAATAGATAGTTGGGTCATATTGCAATGAACATGTTAAAGAAGATTAAATATCTATACATACATACATACATATATGTATGTATGTATGTACATATATGTATGTGCTTATATATATACACACATATACATATACATATACATATATACATATACACAATATACATAATATTGATTTTGCTTATATATCTTTAAATTAAAAATAAAAAAACATAATGATATGTGATAACTTATTTGCATATTTGTACTTGACTTTAACCAAATTATATTTTTAAAATCTTTAGTCCATTATTATTATATAATTAATCATCGAGTGCTTGTTGTTCATATTTTAATTTTTTTAGTATTTATTGGATATTTTGTCGATAACTTTTCCAATTCATGGATTATTTATTTAACTTGAATAACTCTTTGATGTATAATATTTGATGCTTAATTGGTACCTGAATCTCATCCCATCGTTCAATGAATTATTTACAAGGAATAATGGGCCTCCAAATATATAAAAAAAAAATGACTAGCCTTTCAAAGTTTCTACATCCTTTACAAGGAATAATGGGCCTCCAAATGGTTTTTTTTTTTTTTTTTTTTCAGTAAACACTGTAACAATCCAAAATCTTATCCAAAATGACTAGCCGGATGGTATTATTTGGTTTTCTTGATCTTGTATAAGTATTCAAGATCTACTCAGTGAATAACTAATTTGGGACTAAACACGCGCCCGCACGGGTCCTCACATAATCTCTTGTTCAAGCCCTGACGTCCTCGTTAGGCTAAGGGTTCAAATCCATTCAAATCTAAACACAAACACTACGAACGACTCATGGTCAGCCCTAATAATTTTATGCTGCAGTGTCCTCTAGTCTACATAGGTTATGGACCGGATTTGTTCTGATACCACTTGTCACAACTTAGGATCTTACCCAAAATGACTAATCAAAAAATATTATTTAAATTTTTTGATCCTATATAAGCACTCAAAAACTATCCATTAACCACTAGTTTCGAACCTGATATCAGGTGCACCTGTTTTTGAACCTGGACATGGTATTGCAAAAGGTTGGCTCGTTGCTGAACAAGGATCTCATGGTTTCCCCTTCACCTCTTTTCAGATGACATCATGCGGAGCATGCGATGCATGTGAATATTATTTTATTTGGGTTTGGTAAGCCACCATAATGCCATAACTAAAAGGTCAATAAAGGACATGCTCCGATGAGAAAACAAATTTTACACGCCATAAAAGAAAGAGTTTTTTTTATTGCCACATGACATTTTTTTTTAAAAAAAAGCTTTCTTTCTTCGTATCACATGTAAAGGGACAGGCCTGCTCCATTATTCTCACACGCAGACAAAATTGCATTCATGTGATCCTTCCTCGCACCGGCAAAAGCCTCGATACCTTTTCTTTCATATTACATCCAAATTTTGTCAATATTACTTAAAATATCTCTCCTTATTCGTATTTTCAAATTGACCCAAACGGATTTATTTGTATTTGCAAGATGGCCTTGTGTTAGGGTTCCACCACCAGAACAGAAAAGTCATTATCTGGTGCGAACTATTATTTTTTTTACCAAAATACTGTCTATAGTATTTCATAAAAGATGTGCGATTTATCTCTTTACTTTTTTTTTTTGCTTCTGCTTCCAAGAGAACCTTTAGCAGGGGCGCGACTGTTAGGAACCCGCCCATGCCGCTGATATTTCAAAATAAAATCAGATGGCAGCGGAAGAGGCATGTGCGGGATCGACGTTCATCGCATGAACGTGTTTCAAAAACCGTTCGTAGATAGATAAGAATTAAAAACCTTTTAGACTAATTAGAAGATCAGATCTTCACCTTGTGCGGGTAGATGATCTCCGCAAATCTGAGTTCATGGTTTTAGGAAGAGGGTTCGCTTGAAGCCGTTCAAGTGTCCGGCCTCTACAGGTATCCACACGAAGCAGAGATCCGATCAAAGCTCTCTAGTCTTCCCGGGGTGCTAGCTCCCTTGCAAAGACTTCTTTTGATGGCTGATCTCCTCTCTTTCTTTCAACTCTTGAATGTGCTCGAAAGGAGGAAGAAGAAGGAGGGATAGAGGAAGAGGAACGAAGGCCCTGCAGCCTTTCTTTTCTTCCCTGCGTTGGATGAAGCAAAGGAGGAGGGAGGAGGCCGCCAAGCTTCTTTTTCTTCCTCTTCTTGCTTGCGGCTGAACCAAGGAAAGGGACATGTGAATATTATTTTATTTGGGTTTGGTAAGCCACCATAATGCCATAACTAAAAGGTCAATAAAGGACATGCTCCGATGAGAAAACAAATTTTACACGCCATAAAAGAAAGAGTTTTTTTTATTGCCACATGACATTTTTTTTTAAAAAAAAGCTTTCTTTCTTCGTATCACATGTAAAGGGACAGGCCTGCTCCATTATTCTCACACGCAGACAAAATTGCATTCATGTGATCCTTCCTCGCACCGGCAAAAGCCTCGATACCTTTTCTTTCATATTACATCCAAATTTTGTCAATATTACTTAAAATATCTCTCCTTATTCGTATTTTCAAATTGACCCAAACGGATTTATTTGTATTTGCAAGATGGCCTTGTGTTAGGGTTCCACCACCAGAACAGAAAAGTCATTATCTGGTGCGAACTATTATTTTTTTTACCAAAATACTGTCTATAGTATTTCATAAAAGATGTGCGATTTATCTCTTTACTTTTTTTTTTTTGCTTCTGCTTCCAAGAGAACCTTTAGCAGGGGCGCGACTGTTAGGAACCCGCCCATGCCGCTGATATTTCAAAATAAAATCAGATGGCAGCGGAAGAGGCATGTGCGGGATCGACGTTCATCGCATGAACGTGTTTCAAAAACCGTTCGTAGATAGATAAGAATTAAAAACCTTTTAGACTAATTAGAAGATCAGATCTTCACCTTGTGCGGGTAGATGATCTCCGCAAATCTGAGTTCGTGGTTTTAGGAAGAGGGTTCGCTTGAAGCCGTTCAAGTGTCCGGCCTCTACGGGTATCCACACGAAGCAGAGATCCGATCAAAGCTCTCTAGTCTTCCCGGGGTGCTAGCTCCCTTGCAAAGACTTCTTTTGATGGCTGATCTCCTCTCTTTCTTTCAACTCTTGAATGTGCTCGAAAGGAGGAAGAAGAAGGAGGGATAGAGGAAGAGGAACGAAGGCCCTGCAGCCTTTCTTTTCTTCCCTGCGTTGGATGAAGCAAAGGAGGAGGGAGGAGGCCGCCAAGCTTCTTTTTCTTCCTCTTCTTGCTTGCGGCTGAACCAAGGAAAGGGAGAGGGGTGGCCACGGCTTGGAGGAAGAGGGATTCAACTTGATTAGGGCGCCGGCCCCTTTGCTCCCTTTTTATAGCCATCTAGGGCTCCTACAATTTAGGAGTCCTAGAGTTATTTCCTAAGAGGGGGCGCCGGCCCCCTCTCTTCATCCCTCACCACATGGAAAGGGGAGGGGCGTACGCCCCTCCTCATGGTAAACCCTAATCCACATTAAGTAGGGTTTGCAATGCCCTAATGTGGTCAAGTCCTAATCCAATTAGGCTTAGCCCAAGGGTGAACCAATTTGGATCCAATCTAGGTAAGTCCTAATCCAATTAGAACTTAAATCAATTTTGACTCAATTGAACTCTTCAATCCTAATCCAATTAGGAGTCTTATTGATTCATTAGATTAATAATTAATTGTGACTTAAGAAACCCTAATCCAAATTAGGACATATTTAATTTTAGTCCTAATCCAATTAGGACTCTATTTGAATCCGAAGTCCTAATCTGATTAGGACTCTAGGAATCCTACTCCAAGTAGGAATCCGATTTTAATTCAAAACTCCTAATCTCATTAGGATTGTAGGAATCCTATTTCAAGTAGGAATCCCAGTCCTACTCCAACTAGGATTCCCAGTCCTAATCCAATTACGACTCTAGGAATCCTACTCGAAGTAGGACTCTTGTTTCAAGTCCAATTAATTAATTCCCTTTGTTCCTTCTTCAACTGAATATCAATCGAATTGATTACTTATGATTCCTAATCACGATTCAACCATCGGATCGGTCAATACTTCTAGTGTGTGTGATCCCATAGGTTCTACTCTGACTGGTAGTGAGATATATTATGATCTCTATCATAATATCATTGAAAACTCCTTTCAATGGATTGGAACGATTCCAACTCTACTAATTAGGGTTTATCGATCATCGAGATAATTCCTGTGAGTCCCACCATCCACCAGTGACACCTAGCAGCATGTAGTGGCTACCCAGTAGAATAGAATGATGAACCTCTAGGTGCAGTTATCATGTGATACAGTCCTACTATCGTGAATTCCTACAGGACGGAGGTCATGGACAACTCGTCAAACCCCATCGTCTGTCATATGTGAAGATTTATTCGACTTAAGTTCGAGAGTGGAAAACTCTTTCTCCACTGTGTATATTGCCCCGGCCGAGGTCTTACGAACTCGGTCTTATAAATCACATAGGATCTCTCCTTATCTATCAAGGTCGATGGATTCCTTATAGGTGCATACCCTACTCCTACAGTGAACCTACTGCAGCCAATCTACACGGCATGGACCCATATGGCTAGAGACCATGCATGTGTGCAGTCAAACTACAATAACCTCACTGTGAGTAGCCGAAGCACCGCAGGTCAAAGGACTAGTCACACTACTGCAACATCAAGCAAGTCACTGACGAGTGGATAGACATCCAAATGACTTCTTGTATTGGTCACGCTCAGTACCCTTGTTCTCTAACAAGCACCTGCACTATTACTTCAGTGTCCCCACACCGTGGACTCGAGTCTCGTCCATCCATAAGGAAAGTAATGTGTGCACTGATCTCATCGGATCGATCACCGCCTTCGTGATGATCCATCGATCAGGAGCATTCAGAAATTAATCACCAATGATGCATGGCTCAAATTCTTAACTCTTAAGAATATGCATCATCATCTTATTAATTCTTGGACGATTCATAGACACATAAACAATATGAATGAAAAAGATGCCTTTCATTTATTCAATAATAATAAAATCAAGTACAAATTATGTTCCAGAATTAATAATGTGTTAGCCAAAAATTGGCTTCTAGGGCATACATCTAACAATCTTCCACTTGCACTAAAGCCAATCAGTCATATATCTTAGTCACATCTTCTCAAGGTGGGCTTCAGTCTTTTGCTGACTTAGCTGTTTAGTGAATGGGTCTGCCACGTTGTCCGCGGAGTCTACTCTCTGCACTTCGACATACTTCTTCTCAATATAGTCGCGTATGAGATGGAAGTGCCGCTCTATATGCTTGGACTTCTGATGAGACCTTGGCTCCTTAGCAAGGGCTATGGCGCCATTATTATCGCAGTAGAGTGTTATGGCATCTGATGACATTACATCCAATTCCGCAATGAATTTCTTGAACCAGAAGCCTTCCTTAGCAGCTTCAGAGGCGGCGATGTATTCAGCTTCCATAGTAGAATCAGCAATGATCGGTTGTTTAGAACTCTTCCAATTCACCGTACCACCATTGCACAAGAACACATATCCAGATGTTGACTTTCTATCATCGACATCAGTCATGAAGTCTGAATCTGTGTACCCTTCTACCTTTAACTCTGATGATCCTCCAAAGACTAAGAATAAATCTTTAGTTCTTCTCAAGTACTTAAGAATATTCTTCACAGCTGTCCAGTGTTCTTCACCTGGATTCGACTGATATCTGCTTGTGACACTCACAGCAAGAGCTATATCAGGTCGTGTACATAGCATGGCATACATGAAGCTCCCTATTGCCGATGCATAAGGGATCTTGCTCATGCGTTGAATCTCTTCAGATGTGTTGGGGCACATCTTCTTGGAGAGATGAATTCCATGTCTTAGGGGTAAGAGACCCCTTTTAGAGTTTTCCATGCTGAACCTTTTCAACACTTCCTCTATGTACATCTTCTGTGATAGGCCAAGCATCCTTTTAGATCTATCTCTATAGACCTTAATTCCCAAAATATAGGATGCTTCCCCAAGGTCTTTCATGGAGAATTCTTTTGACAACCAGACCTTGACCGAGGTTAGCATGGGAATATCATTCCCTATCAGGAGGATGTCGTCCATGTACAGTACGAGAAATACGATAGCGCTCCCACTAACCTTTTTGTAAACACACGGTTCCTCTTCGTTTTTGATGAAATCAAACGTTTTGATTGCGTCATCGAAACGAGTGTTCCAACTCCGAGATGCTTGCTTTAGTCCATAAATGGACCTTTGCAGCTTGCAGACCTTGTGATCTCCATCACTGGAAGTGAAACCCAAAGGCTGTTCCATATAGATATCTTCTTGAAGATATCCATTTAGGAAAGCAGTTTTCATATCCATCTGCCAGATTTCATAATCATGAAATGCTGCAATGGCAAGCAATGTTCGGATGGATTTCAGCATGGCTACAGGTGAAAAGGTCTCCTGATAGTCAATGCCTTCGCGTTGACTATACCCTTTCGCCACAAGCCTTGCCTTATAGGTCTCTACCTCTCCATCCGAACCTATCTTCCTTTTGTAGATCCATTTGCATCCAATAGGTACAATACCTTTTGGTGGATCTACTAAGGTCCAGACTTGGTTGGAATGCATGGAGTCTAATTTTGACTTCATAGCTTCCAACCATTTCTCAGAATCGACATCAGATATCGCCTCGTTGTAGGTTTTGGAATCCTGTATGTGATCCCTATCTCCCACTAGGAACATTTCCTCAGTATCCTCTTCTAGTATACCTAAGTATCTATCGGGAGGATGGGAGACCCTACTTGATCTGCGAGGTGGTTGAGGGACATCGTGTACTGGCTCTGTATTAATGAGTTCGATAGGATCCATGACTCGTTGCTTTTCAGAGACTTTCTCTTCAAGCTCAATTTTTCTCCCATTGCCTCTGTCAAGGATAAACTGATTTTCCAAGAAGATGGCATGACGGCTCACAAACATATTGTGATCCTCTGAGATGTAAAAATTGTATCCTAATGACTCTTTAGGATATCTTATAAAACGAGCACTTATGGTCCTAGCCTCTAGTTTGTTCGCCTGTAGTCTTTTGACGTGGGCCGGACATCTCCAAATCTTGAGATGACCAAGACTTGGTTTCTTACCATGCCATATCTCATACGGTGTGGCAGGAACGGATTTAGAGGGAACTCTATTAAGTAGATATACTGCGGTAAGTAAGGCATCTCCCAAAGAAACATCGGTAGATCAGTGAAGCTCATCATGGACCGGACCATATCCAATAGAGTCCGATTTCTCCTTTTTGACACCCCGTTGAGTTGAGGTGTACCCGGAGGAGTCCATTGAGAGACTATGCCATTGTCCTTGACATAGTTCCGGAATTCTCCACTAAGGTATTCTCCTCCTCGATCTGATCGAAGAGCCTTAAGGGGTTTTCCAGTTTGTTTTTCTACTTCATTTCTGAATTCTTTGAACTTTTCGAAAGATTCAGATTTGTGTCTCATAAGATACACATACCCATATCGTGAATAATCATCGGTAAAGGTAATGAAGTATGAATAACGTCCCCTGGCTAGCACATCGAATGGGCCACATACATCTGTATGTACCAGGGTAAGTATTTCAGTGGTCCTCTTCCCATATCCTACAAAGGGCAATCTGGCCATTTTTCCTTGAAGACAGGACTCGCAAACTGGATATGACTCGGAAGTCAATGAGCCAAGAGGCCCATCTTTATCCATTTTGTTCATTCTGTCCTCTCCAATATGGCCAAGCCTGAGGTGCCACAAATACTTTTGGTTTATCTCATCTCTGGATCTTTTGGATCCTTTAGCACTCACTTCTTGCTCAAACACATTTATAGATACATCCATATGCAAGTGATAGAGATTGTCAATCATAAAACCACGTGCGACTATTTTATTTCTGAAATAAATAGAACAGCAGTCTTTGTCAAATGTAAAAACATAACCTTCCTGTGCTAGACATGAAACAGAAATCAAATTTCTGCTAGCAGCAGGTACATAATAGCAGTCTCTAAGTAATAAACTAAAATCAGACGGTAGTCGCAGATGGTACGTGCCCACAGCCACAGCAGCAACTTTTGCCCCGTTGCCAACCCGAAGGATTACCGCACCTTCCGCCAGCCTTCTACTTTCCTTTAGACCCTGCATGGTAGTGCATAGATGAGCACTAGAACCAGAATCTATAACCCAACTAGAAGTAGAAGAAACCGTTAGATTAGTTTCAATTATGAGCAAGTCTATACCTTCTGAAGGTGTGTCACCTTTCTTGTTCTTCAGGCTCTCGAGGTATGAAAGACAGTTTCTCTTCCAGTGGCCGTCGACATTGCAGTGGAAACATTTTTCTTTGTTATTAGCCTTTTTCTTTTGAACTTCCTTCTTTGGCTTTTTGTCTTTCTTCTGCTTCTTAGCAGGCTTCTTTTTCTTCCAAGTAGACTTTCTCTTGGAACCAGAAGTTAACTCAGCAGCAAGGACATTGTCCCTTGAACCTTTCAAGGCTTCCTCAGCAGTTACCAACATATTTATCAGTTCAGTCTTAGTGCATTCAATCTTATTCATGTGGTAGTTTACTATAAACTGACCAAATGAATCAGGAAGGGATTGAAGGATCAGATCAACTTGCAATTCCTTGTGCATGTTCATACCGAGCTTCTCAAGCTCCTCAAGGTCCTTGATCATAGTTAGACCGTGATCATGGACAGACTGCCCCTCGCGCATCTTTGCTTTGAAGAGCCTCTTGGACTCTTCAAAACGAGCTGTGCGACTCTGCTCACCATACAACTCTTGCAGGTGTGCCAGTATGTCCCTAGCAGTCTTCATATTTTCATGCTGGCATTGTAGTTCATTGGACATGGATGCCATGATATAGCACTTGACCCTAGTGTCATCGTCTGTCCACTTCTCATGCGTCGTACGCTGATCAGCGGTCGGACGTATTGGTAATGCGGGGATGTCATTGTCGAGCACATAGCCTATTTTCTCGCAACTCAGAACAATTTTGAGATTCCTAAGCCAGTCTCTATAATTGGTACCGGTCAATCGGTTGGTCTCAAGAATACGGGTCAAAGAGTTTGAGGCTGATATTATGATCTGCAGAGAGTAAAGATTCTAGTTAGACTTTTGTACTTGATCCTTAATCTGTTCTAAGGACTTTTAGAACGAATGTACCTCCCACTATTTTCTCGAATTCCTCACACTCCCCTGGTAGGAAAACGGAAATCCTACATGACTAGGGTTTCTAGTGGGTACTGCGGTTTCACCGATTTACATGCCACCTCACCTAACAGTTATTGGTGACACATAGATTGATGAATGTACAACTCTTGTACAATGCTTCTCAAGCATGTTGCAGTGCAACTTGGTCTCTAAGCCATAAAAACCTCACCTAACAGTTATTGGTCCCATTTCTTAGTTAAGTCAGACCCACCGTATAACCGTAGGAATAAAGTCGTCATTGGGTCCTCACCTAACAGTTATTGGTGCCCAACCCCACCTTTACCCTACAACATCTCATGTCTATAGAGAGATCCAGCCCCCCGATGCAACTTGCCCACTGTGTCCAGCCGAGACAAATCAACATCAGAAAGACCTTAGCAGCTCTACTACGGTGGAAGACCTATTGACTTAATATTGGTTAATCAGGTCTTAGTGTTTGCAACTTGAGCTCTTCATAAGAGGTAATCGAACAATTGGCCAGGTAAGCAGGTGGGAGGCTCCCCTTACTCAGAGAGTAAGGTCCTAATTAAGTAACCACCTTTCATACTTTCCTAGACACCAATTAGATCAATTAATCTAATATGACTTGCTCATGTCGGTTCACTCTCGACTTGATTGAGGAGGTTTTAGTTTAGGTCTCATTGGGTTTGCTACATCACATGTAAACCTATCTACCCGACTCTCATTCACATCACATGCAAACGGCACATTGCAGGCAGTTATAATCGCAGCAATAATTAAAGCTAAATTTTAAATAGGTGATGATCATGGATTCTAGTTAGGTCGTATTACAAGCACATGCACGTCAATCGATCAACTGGTCTTCAACTCTTGAATTGGTTCCAAGCCTCCTTGATTCGATCCTTGACCAACTCTTGATCCAATCGCCATCAACCGCTTAGACCCCTGCTCATCTCATGCATCATCTTTGACTTGATCGTTGACGTACATCACATCACAGAAATACAACCAGATATAAAATAAAAATAAAAATAAATTACATCTCCCTTTTAGGAGGCACGCAGGCCTCTCAAAACATTAAATAAGATGCATGCAAGCATCTGAAAAATTACATGACATTGCAGATCACATCGCAGGTCTTTACATTTAATACCAAAAGGGTTTGAATCCTATGATCATCACCGCATGCAACAATTATACTTTTCAGTTCTGAAAACTAATTGATTATCTTATGACATAGGTTGCTGATCATGCTAATCATGATTCTAAACTTTGTAATCCCATTAACAATGTAATTAGAATCATCTTTTTATCACATAAAAATCAGCATGTAAAAATCAGCACCCTAGAAAAAATCTGCATGCAGAAAATTTTCAGCATGCATGATCATTCAATTCTAATTACCTGCCAGCTTACCAATTAAAAATCCGAATGATCAACTCTGCAATCAGTTGTATCGCCAATTAAAAGGCGACATTTTCTCAATCTTTGTTATAGCTGTTGCGGCGGCTGAAGCAGCATAAGCCTATTAATAATTAATCCTTACCTTAATCTACGATGCCTAGGCTCTGATACCACTGTTAGGAATCCGCCCATGCCGCTGATATTTCAAAAATAAAATCAGATGGCAGCGGAAGAGGCATGTGCGGGATCGACGTTCATCGCATGAACGTGTTTCAAAAACCGTTCGTAGATAGATAAGGATTAAAAACCTTTTAGACTAATTAGAAGATCAGATCTTCACCTTGTGCGGGTAGATGATCTCCGCAAATTTGAGTTCGTGGTTTTAGAAAGAGGGTTTGCTTGAAGCCGTTCAAGTGTCCGGCCTCTACGGGTATCCACACGAAGCAGAGATCCGATCAAAGCTCTCTAGTCTTCCCGAGGTGCTAGCTCCCTTGCAAAGACTTCTTTTGATGGATGATCTCCTCTCTTTATTTCAACTCTTGAATGTGCTTGAAAGGAGGAAGAAGAAGGAGGGATAGAGGAAGAGGAACGAAGGCCCTGCAGCCTTTCTTTTCTTCCCTGCGTTGGATGAAGCAAAGGAGGAGGGAGGAGGCCGCCAAGCTTCTTTTTCTTCCTCTTCTTGCTTGCGGCTGAACCAAGGAAAGGGAGAGGGGTGGCCACGGCTTGGAGGAAGAGGGATTCAACTTGATTAGGGCGCCGGCCCCTTTGCTCCCTTTTTATAGCCATCTAGGGCTCCTACAATTTAGGAGTCCTAGAGTTATTTCCTAAGAGGGGGCGCCGGCCCCCTCTCTTCATCCCTCACCACATGAAAAGGGGAGGGGCGTACGCCCCTCCTCATGGTAAACCCTAATCCACATTAAGTAGGGTTTGCAATGCCCTAATGTGGTCAAGTCCTAATCTAATTAGGCTTAGCCCAAGGGTGAACCAATTTGGATCCAATCTAGGTAAGTCCTAATCCAATTAGAACTTAAATCAATTTTGACTCAATTGAACTCTTCAATCCTAATCCAATTAGGAGTCTTATTGATTCATTAGATTAATAATTAATTGTGACTTAAGAAATCCTAATCCAAATTAGGACATATTTAATTTTAGTCCTAATCCAATTAGGACTCTATTTGAATCCGAAGTCCTAATCTGATTAGGACTCTAGGAATCCTACTCCAAGTAGGAATCCGATTTTAATTCAAAACTCCTAATCTCATTAGGATTGTAGGAATCCTATTCCAAGTAGGAATCCCAGTCCTACTCTAACTAGGATTTCCAGTCCTAATCCAATTAGGACTCTAGGAATCCTACTCGAAGTAGGACTCTTGTTTCAAGTCCAATTAATTAATTTCCTTTGTTCCTTCTTCAACTGAATATCAATCGAATTGATTACTTGTGATTCCTAATCACGATTCAACCATCGGATCGGTCAATACTTCTAGTGTGTGTGACCCCATAGGTTCTACTCTGACTGGTAGTGAGATATATTATGATCTCTATCATAATATCATTGAAAACTCCTTTCAATGGATTGGAACGATTCCAACTCTACTCATTAGGGTTTATCGATCATCGAGATAATTTCTGTGAGTCCCACCATCTACCAGTGATACCTAGCAGCATGTAGTGGCTACCCAGTAGAATAGAATGATGAACCTCTAGGTGCAGTTATCATGTGATACAGTCCTACTATCGTGGATCCCTACAGGACGGAGGTCATGGACAACTCGTCAAACCCCATCGTCTGTCATATGTGAAGATTTATTCGACTTAAGTTCGAGAGTGGAAAACTCTTTCTCCACTGTGTATATTGCCCCGGCCGAAGTCTTACGAACTCAGTCTTATAAATCACATAGGATCTCTCCTTATCTATCAAGGTCGATAGATTCCTTATAGGTGCATACCCTACTCCTACAGTGAACCTACTGCAGCCAATTTACACGGCATGGACCCATATGGCTAGAGACCATGCATGTGTGCAGTCAAACTACAATAACCTCACTGTGAGTAGCCGAAGCACCGCAGGTCAAAGGACCAGTCACACTACTGCAACATCAAGCAAGTCACTGACGAGTGGATAGACATCCAAGTGACTTCTTGTATTGGTCACGCTCAGTACCCTTGTTCTCTAACAAGCACCTGCACTATTACTTCAGTGTCCCCACACCATGGACTCGAGTCTCGTCCATCCATAAGGAAAGTAATGTGTGCACTGATCTCATCGGATCGATCACCGCCCTCGTGATGATCCATCGATCGGGAGCATTCAGAAATTAATCACCAATGATGCATGGCTCAAATTCTTAACTCTTAAGAATATGCATCATCATCTTATTAATTCTTGGACGATTCATAGACACATAAACAATATGAATAAAAAAGATGCCTTTCATTTATTCAATAATAATAAAGTCAAGTACAAATTATGTCCCAAAATTAATAATGTGTCAGCCAAAAATTAGCTTCTAGGGCATACATCTAACAGCGACTTGGGACAATTTGTCTTCCCCAATACCATCTATAAGCTCCATAGCCATGTTGGCATTGCCCACCTCCTCCTCCTGTACACCAATAGCCTCTCTGGCCATGTCAAGCCCTCCCCCTTTCATCATATTTGTAATGCTTAAGAGCCCATTAGTATTGTTGTAGCAATTAAGCACGGGTGTGATGTGGTACATAAAGATTCGTCCAACGCATAGTTCATGATGCGGTCCTCATGCGTCCGAGGTCCTTGCGGAGCATCTCAATCTGGTCACCTCAGTTAGGTGTGGAGAGCAGGCTAGGTAGCGCAAAAGCATCTAACTCCTGAGGTCAATACCCTCCTAGCTCGGTTCTGCAACCTCGATTGCCGACCTGTGCCAAGCAAAGGCTTCCTGCAAAAGGAGCAGCTTGCCTTCTACCGCCTCAAAAGGTGCACCTGATCTCGCTATGTGCGAAGTTGTTATGGCATGTCCCTAAGGTTGTTACGCCATGTCAACAATCTATTGGAGTACGACTCTGAGTTTGTTACGATGCGATTTTAGAAGATTTGGACTCCAGCTATAAATAGATTTGAATGGTTCTCCCAAAAAGGTAATGAAAAATAATGCCTTCGACCGTGAAGGAGAAGAAGAAGGTAGCAAAAAATAATGCCTCCTCCTCCTCCTTGTTGCCTTTGCCCACCTCCACAAGTCATGTCCATAATGCCTTCGACCACCACCTTGTGCAAGATTCGACCTCTATAATTGTCACGCCCCGAGCCCGGAGCGCGGCAGACGCCGCACGCCCGTACGGCGGGCCGCACAGGCATGCAAGGCATCGGAACATATCGGAGCAAATACAGATGTTCAAAACTTATTTAAGGGTTAATCACAGATGCTTAAAATTGACATAAATAATTAAAATATTCGAAAGCAGTCTTACAAAATTTCAAAATAGCATATGCCAATATAATTCAAATATCCAAGCTAATCTAACTAAAATGCCAATAACTGAAGGAATCATCGAAAAATCTAACGCACTCCTCCAATTCCGTACAATCAAGTCTCTAGATCTGAAAAACAGAAAACAGAATAATGAGCTACATTAGCCCAGTAAGCAACAAAATATCCCATAGTGGGGTCAGAGCATATCAGATCGAAATACAGGATAATGTATAGAATAAATCATAAATAACATAGTTTTACTATTTTCAAAATTTATTATCATTTTTTCAAAAACTCCAATACCAGAATCTCAACATAATAGACTACGGCCACGTAACCCAGTGGCACGGATTACACAGAGTGCCAGAAACCACTATTGTTAGTCACCGGTGGCAATGGTGTCCAGAAACCACTATTCTAATCACCGGTGGCGCGGTGTCGAAACCGGTTCCTCATAGATTACAAGTCGACAGATCCAACGTATAATCCCCATTGGCGGGGCCAGAACAGAATATGTCATAGCCATGCTGAGAATGTATATATACAAAAATAGATTTCATAAATTATCCAGTCATATTTTTCGGATTTCATAGCATACAACATAATTTTCAAATAAAATTTAACATGCCTGACCCTTTTTACTGAATACAAAATATATGTCAAAATTTAATCAATTTATCAAATAATTTGGAAATCACACTTGAAGTATTAAGTTACTTACATCTTCTTGATTAACCCCTACTTCAGATAGGCGGATCAGGTTCACCTGTTTAAATTTAATTAATTTCTTATTAATTTCAGAGCTAAGCAAAATTCAAAAATAATACTACTGGGCACGGCCCAACAGGGCCCAGAGTTAGTCCATAATGAATGGCCCGATAGGGCCCACATCGGACACGACCCAATGGGCCCGCATAGACTGGGCCCAATAGAGCCCCCAAGGTTAGCCTCTAATTGGTTCGTTTATGCAATAAAAATTCATTGCAGGGACTAATACTTAATTACAGGGTACTGTTTTATAATAAAACTTAAGTAAAGGGACCAAACAAATATATTTGAGGGCCTTTATGTAATAAATGTTTCTTATAGGGATCAAACATAATTTACATAAAGCTCTTTTGTGCAATAATATACTATCAATGGCTTAACTGTAAAATTCCATTTATTGGCCAAACAGGTTCGGGTTTTAGGTTTCGGGTTCCAGGTCTGAACTGGGTTTCGGAACAAGGCCCTTCTTCTTCCCCAAACCCCCACGGACAGGGGAAGAAAAAGAAGAGGAAGAAAGGACCGGGGGGGTCTAGACGGCCAGCCTGGGTGGAGGAGGTCGTCGTCCGGTCGACGGCCAGCCGTCAGCAGTGGTGGCCGGCGGCCGTTGCGGTGGCCGGGGTCGAGAATCAATCGAGAATGGTCTCGGTTCATGGGGCCAAAACAAAGGGAGGAAAGCATGCTGAATAAAGGGCGAAAGAGTCTTACCGGTGGTTGACGGAGAAGAGGGTCATGGCCGAGGGTGGCTTGGTCCAGCGGCGGCACTTTCCGACGGCCAAAATAGATCTCGAATTGGGGGGGGGGGGTAAAACAGGGGAATACGGCTCGGGTGGTGGTGGTTGGCTGAGGCGGCACACCGGCCTCTTGGGAAGCAAGAGAAGAGGGAGGAGTAGAAGGGAGGAGAGGAAGAGGAGGAGACGGAGGAGACAGAGGAGAGGGAGGAGGGCTCACAGGTGATCTTATAAGGAAGAAAAGGGAGTTTTATCACCCAATTCCAATGGTTCTCCGCCACGGGAATCGCAGCGATGGGGCGAAATCAGCGGCCGCTCATGCGACCGTGGGGTGGACGCGAAACAACCGCGGAGTAGCTGCGGAGTGCCTGCGGTGTCCCTGTGTCCGGAGAAGTCGAAGGGGATCACGATTGCTCTGCCCCTTCCAAAAGGGGTGTTGGGCTGAAGTCGGCTGGGACTGCCGGCTTCAGCCCAGTATCTCACAATAATTCCACAATCTACGCCCTCAATCTCTAAAACTTATTACAACAAAGAATAGAAAGAATTAAGTGTTGTTACAGTAAACACAACTCCAAGACAATAAATATAAAATAATAAATGAAGCTACATTTTGTTTGTTGACTTTCATGCTCTTGAAGGTGGTTTCCCAACTTTCTGATGTTGAAGATATAATCTTTCGGCTCACAATGAAAGCTCTTAAGTGATATTTTCTTTAAAGCTCTTCTTTTTGCTCTCTTTTTTTAGCTTTGGTGGATTTGTTGCTGTAGTATTTGAGCTCTCATCCTTTCTTTAGTGTTCCCATATATTTATACTCTTTGAAAAAGGTTGGAACACTTTTCTGGATATTAGATAATTAATAGAGCCGTTGTGAGATGAAAATAACCATTTAGACTCATAGAAAAACTAGTCATTACAGTTGTCAGACATAGAGGGGTCGACTCACCATCTTTTAGAGTCAACTCAAGCTTTCTAGGAGTTGACTCGTGATCTTCAGGAGTCAACTCAAGCTTGCTTCTATTTTTGCTGCCCTCTGTCTTTCATCTATGGCACTTGTGGAGTTGGCTCTTTTAGTTCAAGGATCGACTCAAGATTTTCAAAAGTCAACTCGATGATTTCAGGGTCGACTCTTCAACGGATTATCTTTTGCTACTTTCTGTCTTTCCATTATGGCCGTTTTAGGGTCGACTCGACTGTTTCTGGGGTTGACTCTAGTTTTACTAGAGTCAGCTTATAAATTTCATGGGTCGACTCGCAAACGTAGTAATTTTCTCATCTTTCTGTCTTTTCTCTATGGCCAAGATCGAATCGTCTTTATCTAGGGTCAACTCGTGCTAAGATGGAGTTAGTTCGGGTAATTCATGGGTCGACTCGTCAAAGATGCATTAGTCAATAACAGTGTGTCGGGGTCTACTCATTGCAAGCATGGGGTCAACTCTTAAGGTAACTCAAGATGAATTTTTCTGTATTTGCAAGTGAGCTTCCAAGAAATGTTCTTATGGTCTTTGGAGTTCGGCTTCTTGATGTGGAGCTTCAGATGGATGATCTTCTCTGGAGAGTAGTTGAAGGCTTTTTTCTTTGTTTTCTAAAATTAATCATTTAAACTCAAAGTAAAAGATTAGTCAACTTTTGACTCAACTGTTTTGCATCATCAAAATTAACCTTTTGAGTTCAATCGGGCTATTTTTTATTGCTTTTTGTTTTCAACCTGTGGCTTTCTGGATGGTTCTAGGGTCGACTCCTCCACTATAAAAACTTCTGAAATGCTTTAGATGCTTCTCCAACTTTGAGGTTTGTTCTTTTAGGCTTCTTCATGCTTCTTTAACCATTCAAACTCACTAAACTCTCTATAAAACAAACTAGCAACAATACAAAATCATTGAACTCAATCTATTCAATTTGAGCTAGCCTATCTCAAAATATTCAAGTATTTAATTTATATAATTTCAGCCGATTATCTCAATTATATCTAAATTTTATACTTAAAATATATATTCCTATCATATATAACTTGTTTATATAAATTTACTTGAATTTAATCAAGTGAGCTTAAACAAGCTAAAAATATCTCACTCATCCTCTCAGCTTGCTCATTGTTTGGCAAACCTAGATTTTCAACTTAGTAAGTTGTGAGATCTAACTCCTCCAAACTTCAGAAAACTAAATTTAGAAAATTATAGAAAAGTTGAGCATGCCACAACATAAAGGGCCATGTGTAAAAACCCAGTTCCAATGTAACACTTTTAACATAAAGAGCATCTCAATTAAAAGTACTACTTGGGTCAGTCTTCAGGAGATATGAAACTTTCCAGCTGTTATCTCAACCTCGAATATTATATGTGATTCCTTAGTAGATGATGTCAACAAATAAAAGAGAGAGAGCTCTACCCTCTCCAAAATTCAAAAATAATCCTAGAAAATTATAGAAAAATTAAGCATGCCATGCCATGAATGGCCATGTATAAAATTTCACTTCCGATGTAACACTTTTAACACAAGAGACCATCTCAATTAGAAATATTAACTAGGTAGTCTTCTAGAGATATGAAACCTTCCAACTCTTTATCTCAACCTTTAACGTTATATGTTATTACTTAGCGGATGACATCAACACGTGTTAATTAAGGCCTTCGCATGATATAGTGAGAGTTAGAGATCACAAACCTTTTATCCAATTATTAAATAGAAATCAGTGAGTTTCAGTCCTTTAATAGAAGTTCAGATCCCCACCAAGGTCCATTACTATTGCCTTTCTATCTCTCGAGTCCCATAAAATTCCTCCACTAATAATCCTATCTCATCTGCCCTCCGTTGTTAGGCATCACATCATATCCGATCGATCCACCACCGACGATAATGGTGGTGATGGGAACATGGTGAAGTTACCGAAATAGACCATGGAGTTGAAGTTCACGATGAAGAGCCTATAGTGATGGAGGCACAAGGGCAAGTACGGATTTTGTCATCCGAGATCTGAACTTCAAGGTGGTGGCAGCGGGCGGCTGCCAGTTATTCGATATTTTGATCCCCAAAATAGAGTTGAGGGCTACCTGGGCAGATCTTCGATATGCGTGGCGAATTTTACAGGCCAGTTTGGTTATCTTGGAGGGTGACTCGGCTACAGTGATCAGTTGGATCCAAGAGGGTCCGAGGGGTGTGGGCTTGGACTATCCTTTGCTTCGAGACATCTGAATAATGACAAGGGACGATGGGGCCTTCCAAGCCAAGCATGTTTTCAGAGAAGCCAATGGTGTTGCGAATTGGATGGCCGCTTATATGGCTAGTCATTCTAGGAGCATCTTGTAGGCTGGTGAGAGGGACTTGCCTCGGGCACTCCGTGATCTTTTGTTTTCTAATTTTATTGGGTGTATTTGTACATGTATTGTATAAGAAATCTGCCAAAGCAAAAAAGAAAACAAAAAAAAAGAAAGAGAAAAAGCCTATAGTGACAAGTGGACTATGCCCACATCTATGTCCAGAATGCCATATGCAAGTGCATCGAGCACATGAACTACCGCCGCCTTGCCGATTGCCTTGATGCCATAATTGGTTATCTCGACACCAAGTATGGATGTAATTCATCAGAAAGTTCATGGCCTCCATCATCAAGGCCCTCAACTTCTGCCCCACTACTAGCAACCTCTAGAAGTTGCCTGAGATTTTTGACAAGTTCAAGCTCCAATTCGTCAACATGGAGGTCCAAGCCGAGTTCATGGAAGAGGCCATGGCACACCCACCTCCCTCTCCACGATGAATCCAAGGTCAACACTCTCATGCAATAGGTCACTGATGACTACTGCCAATGTCTCTTTGTTAGCCTCTCGCAGCCAGTCATCTACGCCATCTTTGCACCCCTCGAGATCGGTGAGGATGACCTTTCCAAGAGCTTATGGCCAAAGGTTGATTAGTTGAGTCATCGATTGGTTCTCTTTCAAGCTTAGAGAGATAATGCAATATGGACATTGATGGAGAAAATACTGGACATCTCAACCTTAGACCATACCGACCTTAACAACCTCGGTACAAACCGAGGTTGGCAATTTTGGCCCTAGCAGAGAAGCCAACCGACCGAAGAGAGCAATTTCGTCTCGAACCAAGAAGCCAATTGACACGTGCCGATATAGAGAAACTGTTGGGCAAAATACAGGATCCAAACGGCGAACAGAACAATGCACAGAGAGGAAGAGGAAGAAGAAATTGAACACAAAAATTTACGTGGTTCGGCAATGTGCCTACGTCCACGGGAGCGAAACGGCCGTAACTTTCACTATCACCAAATAACAAGGGTTACAAGATATTTATAGCTAAACCCTAACCCTAGAGTCCCAATCCCTATCAGCATCCCTGGTAAAATAAAATATTACATAATTATCCCAAAGATAAATATATCCCGTCGCTTCGCTCCGCTCCGTTAGAATACCAGTGTACCACTCAAATAAGAATACCACTTAATATGAGCCACTTATTCTAACAATCTCCACCTTGGCGAATATGAACCCCTTAGGAGAAATAACCTCGGACACCACCTGACGCTGATAGGTTGGAACACATCCTCTCTAGCACCTAGAGATGTTAACCAAGTCCAAGCAATACTTGAACTTGTCTGCAGTAACGGGTTTTGTCAACATGTCTGCTGCATTTTCAGAAGTGTGAACTTTCTCAAGCAATATATCACCGGAAGAAACCAACTCCCTGATCTTGTGATACCTCACATCTATGTGCTTGGTTCTCGCATGATACACCTGGTTCTTCGCCAAATAGATCGCACTCTGACTGTCACAATGCAACTGAACTCCACCTTGCTGAACACCCAGCTCTTTGACTAATCCCGTTAACCACAATGCTTCCTTGGCAGCCTCAGCCACTGCCATATACTCTGACTCAGTCGTAGATAATGCAACTAGAGACTATACCATAGACCTCCAACTGATAGGCCCTCCTGCAAGAGTGAATACATAGCCTGTAGTCGACCTCCTGTCATCCAAGTCCCCTGCATAATCTGCATCAACATACCCCACGACTGAAGGATCATCTTGCTGTCTGACAAACATGATACCATGGTCTGTAGTACTCCTCAAGTATCTGAAAATCTACTTGACTGCATCCCAATGTTGTCTCCCAGGATTCGCCATAAACTTGCTCACTGCGCTAACTGCATGCGCCAAATCCAGCCTAGTACAAACCATAGCATACATCAGACACCCCACTGCACTAGCATATGGAACCTTTGACATGTCTTCAATTTCTTTTTCTGTCTTTGGGCACTGTGAGGTAGACAATCTGAAATGATTCGCTAAAGGTGTGCTCACTGGCTTCGCATTACCCATGCTGAACCTCTCCAACACCTTTTATATATAACTACCCTGAGATAACCACAATTTCCTGTAATCTCTGTCCCTGCGAATCTCCATCCCAAGAATCTTCTTGGCCGCGCCCAAATCCTTCATGTCAAACTCTCTACTTAACAAAGCTTCAACTTGTTGACTTCATTTATACTCTTCGCAGCAATCAACATATCATCCACATACAGTAACAGAAAAATAAAAGAACCATCATCAAGGCTCCTCACATAAACACAACAGTCATACTCACATCTCCTGTAGCCAATCCGAATCATGTAAGAGTCAAAACGCTTGTACCACTGCCTCGGAGACTGCTTTAGCCCATAAAGTGACTTCCTCAATTTACAGACTAAGTGCTCCTGTCCAGGTTCTGAAAATCCTTCTGGCTGCTGCATGTAAATCTGCTCCTCCAACTCACCATGAAGAGAAGCTGTCTTTACATCCATCTGCTCTAACTCCATATCGTAATGTGCTACCAATGCTAACACTACCCTAATGGAAGTGTGTCTGACCACTGGGGAGAAAATCTCATCATAGTCAATTCCAGCTCTCTATGAGTATCCCTTTGCTACCAGAGGTGCCTTGAACTTTTCCCCTTCTTTTTCTGATACTGCTTTCTTTTTCTTGAACACCCACTTGCATCCTATCGCTTTCTTCCCCTCCGGAAGCTCCACCAACTCCCATGTCTGATTTTTATTTAAAGATTTCATCTCCTCCATCATAGCACCCATCCATCTACTCTTCTCCTGGCTGTGTACTGCCTCCTGAAAAGTAGTAGGATCTCCACTGCTAGTGATTAATGCATAGAAAACCAAATCTTCAAAACCATAGCTAGTTGGTGGCTTGATAGTACGCTTGGGTCTGTCTGTGGTTATATTATGTTGCTCTTGATCGGCTGAGGTAGAAACCTCTGTATCTGAACATTATTCTCCTTGACAGAACTCTCTAACTCCACCTGCACCACCTGCTTATTGCTGCTGCAACTTTCTGGCATCTGCTTCTCTTCTTCTTGAGTACTTTTCAACATGGCTTTCTCATCAAAAACCACATCTCTGCTAATCACCATCTTGTTTGCCTTCGAATCCCAAAGCTTGTACCCTTTCACCCCTTTCTGATACCTCAAAAAGATACACTGTCTAGACTTCGGGTCTAGCTTTGACCTCTCCTCACTAGGAATATGCACATAGGCAGGACATCCAAATACTCTCAAACCTGAGTAGTCTACCTCATTACCTGTCCATACCTCCTCTGCAACCTTACCATCTAATGCTGCCCTAGGTGACTTGTTAATCAAGAAGCATGCCATATTCACTGCCTCTGCCCAGAAGTTCTTTGCAAGCCCTGCATTTAACCTGAGACACCGTGCTCTTTCAGCTATAATCCTGTTCGTCCTTTTCGCCACACTGTTCTGCTAAGGTGTCTTGCATACTGTGAAGTGTCTCTTAATCCCATGCTGCTCACAAAACTCAATGAACTTTGAATCTGTGTACTCAGTCCCATTGTCTGACCTGAGGCATTTGATCTTTCTCCCTGTCTAATTCTCTACTTCAGCTTTCCACAACTTGAGCTTGGCAAACGTTTATGACTTATGCTGCATGAAGTACACCCAGACCTTTCTCGAGAAATCATCAATAAAAGTTACGAAATATGTATGTCCACCCCGTGATGCTACTCTGACTGGTCCCCAAACATCTGTATGAATATAGTCAAGAATACCCTCTATCTTGTGCGTGGCAGTCCTGAATTGAACCTTGTTCTGTTTTCCAAGAACACAATACTTGCAGAAATCCAGTTTGCAAGTTTTAATACCCTTCAGGAAATTTCTTTTATACAGTTCCAGCATACCCCGTTCACTCATATGATCCAAACGCATATGCCACAACTCCACCTACAACAGTAGTCCCTATCAATCTGTAGATGTTCCGTGCTACTTTCTGCCCCTTCATCACTGTCATAGCACCTCTACTAACCTTTATTACTCCACCTTGAGACTTGTAACAAAATCCGTTAGACTCTAAGGTACCCAATGAAATTAGATTCTTTCTCAAATCTGGAACATGTCTAACATCACACAACGTTCTAACCACACCATCAAACATAGTAATTCTGATATTCCCTATTCCAATGACTTTGCAAGATGCATCATTACCCATCAAAATAGAACCAGAATTAACTAACCCGTAGGTGTCAAACCAATCTTTGTTGGACGTCATGTGATAGGAACATGCTAAATCCAGAATCCAAGAATCCGCGAGATGATTTGAACTGGACGAAACTAAAAGTATATCACCGTCACTGCTCTCTGTGTCTTCTTTCACTATATTTGCAGACTTGGATCCTTCAGATCTGTCATCATATTTATCCTTCTTTTTTTAGGACAATTCCGCTTTATGTGATCCTGTTTTCCACACTTGTAGCACGTTATGCTCTTCTTTTTTCTAGATTTAGACCGAGATTTACTGCGATTTGATCCATTTCTTGTGTTGCTTCTTCCACGCTCCTGGTTACCCTTCACCACTAAGCCTTCTCCTTGAGAACTCTCAGCACTGGCTTTCTTCCTCTGATGAAAACCTAACAAGGCTCCAATGACATCCTCTAACTCTAGGGTCTCCTTTCCCCACATCAGAGTTGTAACCAAATTTTCGTACGTAGGAGAAGCGGGTAAAAAATGCAATAACATCAATGCTTTGTCTTCATCTTCGAACTTCACATCAACTCGCTGCAGATCACTGATAATCTGATTGAACACGTTGATATGTTGGCTTAAATCAGCACCCTCTGTCATCTTAAGACCGTACAGTTTCTGCTTAAGATAGAGCTTGTTCGTCAACGATTTGGATATGTACCGACTCTCCAATTTTGACCAAATTGCTGACGGTGATTTCTCGTCCATGACATGATATATCACGTCATCAGCCAGACAAAGTCGTATATTTGAAACAGCCTTAGCCTCCAATTCCTTCCACTCGGCATTACCCATGTCATCTGGTTTCTTTCCATACAAGGCCTTCACCATACCCTGTGATACTAACAGATCCTTCACCCTCCTCTGCCATAGCCCGAAATTTCCAGTTCCATCGAACTTTATTACATCGAACTTTGCAGAAGACATCCCTACAATCTTATCTTTTTGCAAAATAAATTAGAGAAAATAGGATCTGATGAAAATAAAAAAATACCAGAAATGCCCCTCTTCTCCAAGGTCAGAACGCGCACTAGCGACGGCAGAACTCCCCTCCTCGCGCGTCTACGGTGACGTACGGGTGGGCGAAGGCAGACGGCGGCGCGTGGCAAAGATCCTTCTCCCTGGATCTAATGTGCGGCTTTGGTGGAGACGCGGCAGAGATTTCTCCTCCTTTCTCCGGCCATAGACAGCGTTAGGGAGACGCTCTCCTCCTCCTCCTTTCTCGGATTGTGCGGCGGTTCCTCCAAATCTGGTGCGGGCGGCGTGCGAACGGTGACAGGAGGACCGTGCACGTGGCCTCCTCTTCTCCTCCGAACGGCGATCCGAACGGGGTGTCGATCTCCTCTGGTTCCGACCACGAATGGTGGCGTCGGACGATGATCAAGCCTCCTCTCTTCCGGATCCGGCGTGCGGCGGCGATGGGGACGCTGGCGGTGGTGCTACGGGATGGGAGGATCTTTCTCCTCGCTTGCAGCCGATCGGCGATGGGGTTTGGGCCTCCCCCTTTCTCGGCGATGGAGGTTCTTCTCCTCCGGATCTATTCACGCGGCAGCGGCGCGAGGATGCGGGCGGTGGCGTGATGGGCCTTCCTCCCCTTTTTCCATGGGAGCCACCACAAATAGAGAACAATAGGGAGAGAAGATGGCTTCGGCTTGGGAAGAAGAAGGCTTTGTAGCACCCCTCTGATGCTCCACGACGTGACCTTTCACGGCACAATAGAACCCACGTGAAGAAGAAAACCACCCACGGAAGATCGGCTCTTTTCCCCTCTTTGCGGCCTTCAAGAGAGAACCCGCATGGCAACCGAAAGCAATTTTTTTTTTTTTGTTTCCTGATGCTCTGATACCAATTGTTGGGCAAAATAGCGAACAAAACAATGCACAGAAAGGAAGAGGAAGAAGAAATTGAACACAGAAATTTACGTGGTTCGGCAATGTGCCTACGTCCACGGGAGCGAAACGGCCGTAACTTTCACTATCACCAAATAACTAGGGTTACAAGATATTTATAGCTAAATCCTAACCCTAGAGTCCCAATCCCTATCAGCATCCCTGGTAAAATAAAATATTACATAATTATCCTAAAGATAAATATATCCCGTCGCTTCGCTCCGCTCCGTTAGAATACCAGTGTACCACTCAAATAAGAATACCACTTAATATGAGCCACTTATTCTAACACAAACAGTCTTAGCTATCGACCATCATGACAGTGACTGGCCATAGTGGCAACTCTACATTTGGCGCGCGATCAATACTATACATAGTCCACACCGAAGTTGTACTACTGGCCACTGCCTAGCGTCTGGTACATATCGCGCCTAGGTAGCGACAAAATTGACTCTCCTATATAAAGGGTAGTCCAGAGAATCTTAGGTATGCGATATCATACAATATCAATCACAAAAACTACCTCATACTGAAATTTTTTCCATCCATAATGTTGTCTCTCTATTCTGACGTGGTATTGGAGGGTCCCCTGCCGAAAACTCTCCGATAAGCGGACTTCTTGTAAGCCATCTCCGAAGGAGCTCAACCCTCGACACCTCGACCAACCGGTTCAGCTTGGTTCCTGCCGACCTTAGGTTCATTAGAGCTATGCTCCGACCTCGGTCCAGATTCTGCGACAACAAACATGTATATGAATTATCCCTTCTTTTTATTGCTTACCATCACCCATAAATTATTAGACAAAGAAAAGAAAAGAAATTCAAAGATAATAGATCTTGATAATATTTCGGTAGAAGTAGGTGGAGTATGGATTGTAACTTGTATATTATTCTTTTTTTTAATATTTCTATATCTCTATATAACTAATTTAGACTATATTCTTACTATTTTTTTATCTATAATATGCAATTTGTGTTATTATTCATTTTTGAATAAAAATAAATCAATAATTATGCCTTTGTTCTCTTCTTGTAAATCTTACCACATTTTGATTCTGCATCGTATACCATTTTGTTATATGCATCAATAGTATTAGTGTAAATGACGCTTACAAAGAAAACATCAGTTTGAGAGTTGCAATTGTGCACTAATTAATAAAATGTTCTCACTCTCCATACTAAGAATGATTGTTATGATTCTAATAATTTATCATTGGAATGAACCTTTTCTGCTAATTTAGGTTGGCAGCCTCGGCTTATATATTTCATATGATTTGAGTGTGAATGATAGGAAACTTGAAGATTGAGTTAATTATGGTTTTGTGGGGCTCACCTCAATTCTTAGGCAGCCAATCTTTTACTATTTGCTTCATTACCATTTGAACAAAAAAACGATGTTATATAATTAAGTCTAAAAGAACTGAGTCAATTTTCTGTTTCCTTTTATTCTGATGAGATTTTCAATGGTTAAATTGGGATGGATTGCATTGGTAACAAGTTACAATGGTGTAAGTTGAGATAGGTTAGTCGGGTTAGAATGAATCTGAGGGTTGAGTTGGACTATCTTGCATTAGGATGCAACTTATAGTGATATAAGTTGAGATAAGTTGGATTGCGCAAAATGAATTAGGAGGCGAAGTTTGGATGTTAGGATCAAATCATGCAAGTTATAGATCAGTTGATCATGCAATTATCAATAATAAAGCGGAGCCTTGATAATAAGAATTATCACGTGTGAAATTACAATCATAAATGGATTATATATAGGAGCCTTCAAAACTTTTGTTTAATTCATGCATGTTTAATTGAGTTGGTGAAATTAAATTGAAACTCAATGAAATATGATATATATTAACAAACATTCCAAACATGATCATATGGGGCTCGGGATATAATAATGAAGATTCGGTTAATTTTATCAATTAAATTAGTCCTTTGCTTCTTTTTTTTTTTTTTTTTGCGCCTTTTCTCCATCCCTTCTATAAATTTTTTAATATTTTTGAATTCGGTTAATTATTAAATATTTTATTTACAATTTATTTATACTATTTTTTGATTAAAAAATATATTTGAGTATTTAATAAATTTATTCTAAAATTTTACTATTTTCCCACGCAGCGCGCGAGCATCGTGCCAGTAATATATTGTTATAATTATTTTTTTGCTAAAGCCAGTAATATATTATTAACCCTGAGGTCGAGACACCAATTGGTCAATTACCACGGGTTTCCTGTAGCAACAAGAAGATTATTTATATTCTTCCGAGCTGCAAGGCAAGCCCCCTGCACAATAAAAATCTAAGACCCTGTATCCCGACCTTCCAAGCTCATCGTGGCCCTCGATCCCCATAAAACGGGAGCGAGTTTAGAAGAGGCGGAGACGAGATGGGGTTAGGTGGCGGAGGAGGAGAGGCGATAAGCGACGACGACGAGCGGAGGACCCTCCTCGCGCCGCCTCTATCGCACGGCGGAGATGAGGAGGCGGCGAGGGCCCGGGCCATCGGGGCGGTCCCTAAGGACAACTTCCACGTCGCGTACCTCGTGTACTTCACCCTGGGGGCCGGGTTCCTCGTCCCGTGGAACGCCTTCATCACGGCTGTCGATTACTTCGATTACCTCTATCCGGCGGTCCCCGTGGACCGAGTCTTCTCGGTGGTCTACATGCTCTCCTGCCTCCTCCTCCTCCTTCTCATCGTCGGGTGGGCCCACAAGTCGAGCGCGCCGGTGAGGATCAACGCCGGGCTGGTGCTCTTCGCGGTGGCGCTCCTCGTCGTGCCGGTGATGGACGCGGCGTATGTGAAGGGAGTGAGGGGACTTTATTCGGCTTACGATGTCACCGTCGCCGCCGTTTTGCTCTCCGGGATCGCGGACGCGCTCGTCCAGGGAGGGGTCATCGGGGCCGCCGGCGAGCTCCCCAAGCGGTACATGCAGGCTGTCGTTGCCGGCACCGCCGCTTCCGGTACCATCTCTTTCCCGATCTTCTTCTTCAACCACTAATTGCAACATTTTTTTTAGTTTAATTCACCGATAGCTAGAAAATTTTGACGAATAGAGTACGCCAATGGATCTTGACGAATAGATTGGAGAATAGAGTAGCAAAATAGGGTTACGAAGTTTCGAAGAAAGAGGGTTATAAAGTAATTATGACGGGAATCTTGTGGGAGGCACTTTACCAATTTTTAATTAATTGATTAGTTGTTTAATGGCAAGGAGGAGGAAAGATGTGAGTCCACCATACATATGATATTATGTGTATGTACAAATGCAAGAAAGTATGGAAAAGAGGCAATTCATTACCTTGCGAAAATTCCTATGTTTAAGGAGCATAGAGATATTCTGTTTGAAGAATTTGATTAAAAGAAAGAAGGCATTTGTGTAAAAAAAGAATTGGCTTACTGGGATCTATGATGATGGCATGGCTGCTCCTTGATAGCTCCTTAAGAAACATATTGCACCAATTTTTCTAGTTTCATATGAAATATACTATGACGACTTTGGCTTCTCCAAATAGTTTTCTTTGTTTTGTTTATATCTCTAAATATATAATGCAAGGTACAAAATCTAGTCAGCTACAATATTATACTGATTCTTGCTGCATAAGTAGAATGTCTCTTAAGGCATTGACCAGCCAACCATTCCTTAGTTTGTTTGGATTACTTGTATCTGCAAGTCATTTGGACTTAAACTTGGCGTGACATTGCTTTGATAATCACGAGCAGCTTATCATGACTGCCTGAAAAGAAATTTTGGTACAGCCATCATTTGATCACAATGGAGGGCTCTCCATCCATTTAGATGCTGATAACTGCAAAGCATTGTGATTGCATAATTTGGCCCTTCCTAAATACCTGTAAATTTAGCGATTGGGGCCAAATCCTTGTTGAAGCCTAAATCTCAAATCAGTGGATTGTAAGCTTCTAGATCCCTTTCCTATACCAGTATAAATAATTTGCAGAATGAAGCTTGTCATTCTGCCACTGAATTTCTTTGTCACTCCAGCTCTAAAAGATCTGACCTGCCAGCCCTTACTAGTTTGGCTTGATTATTGCTGATGATCTAATTGTCTTCAGAATATGGTCTACTTTCCCATCACAGTTGATCTTTAAAGCATGGCAATCCAGGAGCATTCAGTATAAGGGAATCAAAAGAGCTGGCAATCCCCTAATGAGTCGATTTAATAACTAGTTAATATCAAATGAGCTAGAAGCCCTCTGATTCATGTGACAGTTTACTAGTTCAGAGCATACTTTTAGTTAAATAATCATATACGTCGATTTTGTGTTTTTTCCTTTAACAGCTGTCTGTTATAACCCTAAACATGTCATGATTTCTACCTAGTTTCACTCGCATAGACCATATTTCTTTAAAGGGAAGAAATTCTGGGAGGGGATCTTGTAATTTATTTTTATTAGCTTCTTTTTTCTTTCAAGCTTTTAGTTCATACTTCATACATTCTGAGAGAATAATAAGCTGAACTTATTAAGATTCGACTTGGTATTATTAATGAGAGCTGGTTCACTTGGTAAAATCATCGAGTGTTGGACACTAGTGACCTAGGTTCAGTCTTGCCCTCACCCTGATTTGGCAGCCTTCCTCCCATCCTATTCTCAACCAATTGGTGTGTTAATGGTGATGTTTATGGCATTAAGTTTTCGTAAAGAGAGATGTTAAGAAAATTATTATGCGGAGTGGAACATAAAGATAGATTCTGAAGCCATATATCAAGGAATGTAGCCTTTATATGGTTAAATGTCCAAGATATTCCTTCTTTATGGAAGTTGGGTGGGTTGTAATTTCGTGCTTCATTCATTTTAGATTGTCAAAATACATGCTCTTTGGATGTTTTTGAGATTGTAGTTTTACTCTTCCTGGGCACTTCAAGATGAAGCAACCGACAAATTTTAAATTTGTAATTATGTGGTGTACCAAGGTCTTTTAGGAGGTTCATTAAGATGGTAACCAGAAAATTAAGATGTAAGATGAAGAACACTCAGGCTTTCAGTTTAAAGAGTAATGCTGAAGATTAAATTTTACAAATAGGGAAATTTGTTATCTTAGCTACAACAAGGGACTTGATATTGGCAAATATTGTTTGGAATATAAAAGAAAAGATTTTTATTAAACAAAGAGTTGAGGAAGTAATTGATTATTACAAAGCTTTGTGTGGATATGAAGAGAGATATTTGATGGAAAACTTAGGAATATTTAGTCTATATATTATACCATGATAATCGATGCCTAAAAATCATTAGTTACTTGAATAGGCTTATCGATGGAATTTGGATTTTGTATGGTTCGCTTTTGCAAACCTTGCACTCAACTAAAACTGGTGAGGTGATCTTTAGTGAGATCATGTTTTTTTGTGTATATCAATGACCTTTAGAGGCATTATAGCTTTATGTGTATATTGGTGACCTGAAGGTTTTCTTGAAGTGTGAAGAATTGGAGAGAAAATTATTCTCCTTCTTATTCAAATCTGCTGCACAGTTTTTGAATTTATACACTTAGGGAGACTAACTAAAATAGAAAACTATCCCAACTTAAATCCCCACAATTAAGGGATTGATCGCCACAATCAAGGGATTGTCATAACTACAAAAATCCCCTAAATAAAGCATAACAATTTACACCATAAATACAATGATTCCATGATTTCCGATTATTACACACACACAGTTTCCTTATTAAGAAGAAATCGTATTTTCCCACACTCCTCAAGCTGGTGAATGGATGTTATCCATTCCAAGCTTGCTAATCATCTTTTGAAATATCACACCAGTTAGTCCCTTGGTCAGCACATCCGCAAGTTGTCCTTCAGTAGAAACGAAAGGAGTACAAATCAGACCACTGTCTAGCTTTTCCTTTATGAAGTGTCTGTCAACTTCCACTTGTTTGGTGCGGTCATGTTGTACAGGATTGTGTGCTATGTTGATGGCTGATTTGTTGTCGCAGTAGAGTCTCATTGGTGTCTCCCATTCTATCTTTAAATCTTCTAGAATGATCTTGAGCCACAATAGTTCGCAAATCCCTAGAGCCATTGCTCTAAGTTCTGCCTCTGCACTAGACCTTGCTACAACACTCTGTTTCTTACTTCTCCAGGTTACAAGGTTGCCACCAAGAAAGGTGCAATAACCTGATGTTGATCTTCGGTCAACTGGGGACCCTGTATAGTCAGCATCTGTATAGGCTTCAAGAGTCAATTTTTTTCCTTTCTTGAACAGAATTTCTTTTCTTGGAGCTCCCTTGAGGTACTGCAAGATCCTGTTTACGGCTTGAAGATGCACCTCCTTGGGGTTATGCATAAATTGACTTACAACACTAACTGCATAGGCAATGTCTGGTCTGGTATGTGACAAGTAGATTAGTCTTCCTACCAGTCTTTGATAAGCACTTTTCTGAACTGTGGCATCCTCAGAAGCTTCTCCGAGTCTATGATTGAATTCTATAGGAGTCTCAACAGGTTTGCACCCCAACTTTCCCGTTTCCTTCAGCAAATCCATCACATATTTTTGCTGTGAAATAAAGATTCCATGCCGTGAGTGAGCAACTTCAATACCAAGAAAGTATTTCAGCCTACCAAGTTCTTTTATTTCAATCTCTTTGATCAAACACCTCCTTAAGGCTTCTCTTCCTTCCATATCATTTCCAGTGACTACAATATCATCCACATATACCAACAAGGCAGTTACCCCTCCTGACACCGAGTGCTTAACAAACAGAGTATGGTCTCCTTGGCTTTGTTTATATCCCATTGCTGTCATAACTTTAGCGAATCGTCCAAACCTAGCCCGAGGTGACTGTTTTAGACCATATAGGGCCTTCTTTAGTCTGCACACCTTCTTTCCTTCTAGATCTGAACCAAAGCCAGGAGGAATTTTCATGTAAATTTCTTCATCAAGATCGCCATGTAGGAAGGCATTCTTGACATCAAATTGCTGCAAACTCCACCCAAGATTAGCAACCAAAGATATCAGTATTCTCACAATGTTCATTTTTGCAACTGGGGCAAAGGTTTCTAGATAATCAACTCCATAAGTTTGAGTATATCCCTTGGCTACCAACCTAGCCTTATATCTGTCAAGAGACCCATCTGCCTTATATTTAACAGTGAACACCCATTTACACCCTACTGGACTTTTTCCCTTGGGTGGTTCCACTAATTTCCAAGTTATATTTTTCTCAAGAGCTTCCATTTCAACCCTCATAGCATCTCTCCATTCCTTATGTCCTAAGGCCTCAAGCACTGTTTTGGGAATGGTTATGGTGTTCAGATGTGTAAGAAAGGTTTTGTGACTATGTGATAGTTTCTCATATGACACAAAATTGGACAATGGGTATAGTGGATATTGGGTGCATTTTTTTGTGCCTTTCCGAATAGCAATGGGAAGACTATTGTCACTAGCATCATGAGAGTTAGAAATAGTTTCTTGAGGAAGTGTAAATAGAGTAGTTACCTCATTACCAGGGGCTGGTTCAGAATCTTGGATTTGCATAGGTTGAATAATGGGTACCTTCTTCCTTGAATAAATCAGCAGTGGGCGAGTAGAACTTTGAACCTGATTATCCTTTGCCAAAGTTTGTGATTTAGGAGTACAAGGTGGCTCGAGTTCAATAGAAACAGGGATGGAGACGGAGTTTGTAGAATTTTGAGGGACCGGAGAAGGAATAGGAGAAGAAGAGTGAGAATTAAGTTCCAGTAAAGATAGGTCCTTGTCCTTATCTTCCATAAATGTTGTCTCCCCCTGAAGATAAGGCTGTGTAAAATAACTTTCTCTTTCAACAAATGTTACATCTGCTGACACATAGAATTTGCGAGTTGGAGGATGATAACACTTGTATCCTTTTTGAGTAGATGAGTATCCTACAAAAACACACTTAAGTGCCCGTGGATCTAACTTTCCCCCGTTATGAGAGTGGATATGGACAAAGGACACACAACCAAAGATTTTTGGAACAAGATTATTTGTAGTGTTAAAGTTGGAAAAATGTTTGGACAGAACTTGCATGGGACTTTTGAAACCAAGGACTCGAGAGGGCAACCTATTTATGAGATGAGCAGCAGTTAGAACACCTTCCCCCCAATAATTTTTTGGAATGTGTTTCTGAAATAGGAAGGCTCGGGTAGTGGCTAACAAGTGGCCATTTTTTCTTTCCGCCACCCCATTTTGTTGGGAGGTGTTAACACAGGATGACTCATGGATTATTCCCTCTTTCTGGAAAAATGGTGATAAAACTTGATTGAAGAAATCCTTAGCATTGTCAGATCTGAATTTTTTGATTCCAACCCCAAATTGATTTTTTACCATACTGTGGAAAGTAGGAAATACTAAACTCACATCAGACTTATTCTTTAGAAGAAAAATCCATGACACACGGGTACAATCATCAATGAATGAAACAAACCAACGAGCCTCAGATATATTAGGAACAGTAGAAGGCCCCCAGATATCGCTATGGATGAGTGAAAAAGGAACAGATGTTATTTTATTGCTTATAGGAAAAGAAGCACGTTTGTGCTTTGCAAGTTCACAAATATCACAATGAAGAAATTTTTCATCAATTCCTTTAAATAACAATGGAACATACCTTTAAGAATGCCAAATGAAGGATGCCCTAGATGAAGATGATAATGCCAAATCTTGTCTTTATTTGAAAAAGAAAACTCAGAAAGCAATGACAAAGATAAATTATTCTTAGGTCTATTTTGCCCACTTGATTCTTCAAGATAGTAAAGTCCATCTTTCTCCCTAGCACGTCCAATCATCTTCCCAGTTCCCTGGTCCTGAAATACACAATGTGAGGGAAAGAAAGTAATGCTACAATTCAAATCTTTTGTGAGCTTATGTATGGACAAGAGGTTAGTGGACAGTTTGGGAACATGAAGAACACCATCAAGTTTCATAGTCTAGTTTATTAAAACACTTCCTCGGCCAGCAACTGTTATTAATGTACCATCGGCTGTGGCTATTTTCTTATTGCTAGGACATGGACTGTAAGAGATGAATTTGTGTGATGAATGAGTCATATGGTCTGTGGCCCCTGAATCAATGACCCAGGAACCCGAAAAAGAGGTTATGCTTGAGACACTAAGGACATAAGGGGAAGGATCCTTACCTGAGAGTGCTACGGAACAAGCACCTGTAGTAGTAGGCTTTTCCAAGGACCCCAACAAATTCCTCAGCTTCTCCATCTCACTTTTATTGAATTCTCCTTGCTCTTGTGGCATGTCCTCCTTTTCGGGCTGTGTGTAAGTCATATGAGCCTGTCCCCTTTGCTGTTCATTCTTCATGGTCCAATTTTTGTTGGGCAATTGCGGCTTTCCATGAAGCTTCCAGCAGCGCTCTCTCGTGTGGCGAGGCTTTTTACAGTATGTACACCATAAGGCATCCTTGCTTGTGGTTTTAGATAGGGTTGGTCCCTCATTCATGCTCATAATCGGTTGGTTAGGGGTGGGATTTTTAAAACCTGCCCCTTTTGAGACCATAGCTGATGCCTCAACAGCCTGAGATTCCACCATTACTCCTCTCCGTCCTTCTTCTGCTCGGATTATCGCAATAGTCTCATTTAATGAGGGTAAATCATCCTTTCCAAGAACTTGTACTCTGACCGGATCAAACTCCATATTTAGACCTGCAAGAAAATCATAAATCCTGTCTTTCTCTACGAGTCTTTTCACCATGGCTGCATCATCACTGCATTTCAGTTTAATGCATTGATAATGATCCATTTCTTGCCACAGATTCGTCAAGAGGTTGGCATATTCTGTGACAGTACGTTCTCCCTGCTTGGTGGCTGAAATCTTGATCTTGATCTCATAAATCTGAGCAGCATCACGAACCTTAGAATAAGTCTGTCCAACAGTATCCCATATCTCCTTCGCTGTGGTTAGGAACATACATGTGTCACTGATCTTCGGGAGTATTGAGTTCTATAGCCAGGACATCACCATAGAGTCTGCCTCATCCCAAGCATCAAATCTGGGATCACTTGCTTTAGGTCCCGTACCAAGCAAGTGACTCAATTTGCCTTTCCCTTTCAAGAACGTTCGGACTACCTGCGACCATTTCAGGTAATTCTTTCCATCCAATTTATATGCCACCTGCAGGTTCTAAAGATGGAGCAGAATTTGCTTCAACATTCTGCATCTTAGAGGTGTTGGTGTTGTCTGTGATTTCTGCCATGGCTGTTGGAGATTAGAGATGATAAGAAGATCAAGAAAAAGATGTATTTAGATCAAGAATAACAATGGCCGAAGAGAGGAAAAGAGGAAAATAGAAAGAAAAACAGCAATTAAGGCTGTAAATGGGTAATTCCCAAAGAGCTCAAGGCTCTGATACCATGTGAAGAATTGAAGAGAAAATTATTCTCCTTCTTATTCAAATCTGCTGCACAGTTTTTGAATTTATACACTTAGGGAGACTAACTAAAATAGAAAACTATCCCAACTTAAATCCCCACAATTAAGGGATTGATCGCCACAATCAAGGGATTGTCATAACTACAAAAATCCCCTAAATAAAGCATAACAATTTACACCATAAATATAATGATTCCCTGATTTCCTATTATTACACACACACAGTTTCCTTATTAAGAAGAAATCGTGTTTTCCCACATGAAGGATTTTAATATCGAGTGAATTCATGAGGAAAATTGCAAATACAGAAAAAACCATGAAACCTAATTAACTTATTTTCGCTTTTCAACAAGAATCTCTCAAGAGGTTGGTGAAAGGGGTGGAGAGTTGCTAGTGGTAACTCTTTAATAAGGTTCTCATGCAATTGGGAGCTTGAAGATTTAAGCAGTTGAACCATGTTTATTTTTTTTTTTTTTTTAAAACAAGGAATTTTTTCCTAAAAGGACTCAAATTAGGCTATTGTTAGGTATCCAGCTAGTCCTTATGTGGGACGATAGGCAAACATATAAGAACTCCAAAAAATAAGCTGCTCTCATGTTAGTGAAGGTATAAAATACTTTACTTTCTACTGCAATTTTCAGGGGGTAGCTTTACATTATAAACTTAATTCTTTATCACTTAAGGCTAACCAGGTCTATTTTTGGGAAAGACTCGAAGAAAGTACTTAGAGCTTATGTTTTAGGGGAAAAACTTGCAGGAATTGTAGCAGGTGAGCGTACTTTTTAGAAATCCTTAAAGATGTTTGTACTATATATGCTGGAGGGTACATATATATAGAAAGAGAGAGACAGAGAGAGAGAGAGAGAGAGCCAAACTTGGCTACATTCGAGTCTCTACTTAGATCTGGTTTGGTTTATATTGGATGATGAGGATCCCATATAGATAATCTGAGCGTTGGATGTAATCTACTATCTTTAAATTGTTTACACATAAAAAATCATGTGATTTGGAAACCCTTGCCCTATGCATCAAGTAGTCAAAAAAAAAAGTATTGTTTTGTGTTATTTAAATTATTTAATTTTTGACCACTTGATGCATAGGCTGTGGGTCGCCAAATCATATGATTTTAGGTGTGTAGGCAGTTTAGGAGTAGTAGATTACATTTAATGACTTGGATCATTAATGTGGGACCACCATTATCCAATGTAGATCTAATCGGTTTTGAGTGCCCATCGAGTGTAACCAAATCTAGCTAATGTATACACACACGCATACATACACACATATACACATACTGCGAACTGTTAAAAAATCTTCATACTTCACTGATAGAATGACGCCGCTTGCATTTCCTGTTATATTCCACCCAGTTTCTTCCATGCCCTGTAAACATATTTCTGTTCCATCAAAGAAACCCAAATTATTAATTCTTAATGGAGCTTTGAGGTTTTAAATCTAACCTATGTGTCTCTCACCCAACCATCTACTGGCAAGTTAGTCAACACTTTTTACCTATTACATTTGCTGAAGAGTAATACCAAACTCTCCTAAAAATTTTCTTGACTACACTAACAGAATGACACTTCAGACCTCTCCTTCTATAGTCCTCCTATAGGATTTTATGCCTTGGAAAAATATGCAATTAAGAGGCAGTTCCTTTGTATCTGTTTCATCAAAAAAAAGCCCCCGAGGGAACTTCAAGGTTCTAAGACAACCTGTGTAACCCTATCCAACCTTGCATTTACAAGCCAGCATGGTTCTTGCTCAGTATCCTTGCTCTTAGTTTAGAACCATTAAGGACAAGTTTTATTGAGTAAGTAGGGACACTGGAACACAATAAGGATAAACTTTTCCAAGAATTGAGAGAAGATCAATAGTGCTGATGGTCACTCCATTAGAACTGTACTTCATTTTATCAGCCCACAAATTATGAACCCAAGATAAAGTGCTATTTCTGCCAAAAAATCATAATTTCAATGGTGCATTGAGCAGTCAACAGATTATTTATCTTTCATGACTTTATTAGCAAGTAGATTTATCCTAAAGTAAGAGCATTCTCGAAAGCATACGCCTCAGGTTGATTCAATGATTTGCTTCCGAGATTCTGAATAAGAAAAATCACCTCATTATCATCTCTACTTACTCCCCTGTACCTTCACAGAAAATTCTGACTTGGGTTAGTGTTGAAACACCTCAAAGATATTCTAGAGCTTCCTCTTTTGAACAAAACATTAATACACTCATTAGCATCACACAACGTGCTACTACAATTAGTAAAAGGGACAATTCTCTTCTTTATCTCGCAAGTTCAATAAACTCGATGTCTGATTGGAACTTATCACAAGTCAACCTCTGTAACACCCATGAAATGCTCCTTTGTTCACAATTCAGCTTCACCCCACCATTCTTCGTATGCTTATGACATGCTTTATGCCATAAACTTTCAACTTCTTGAGACACTTGGATATACATAAAAATATCTAATGTTCCCTCTAGTTTTATTAAAACTTCCATGCTTCCATGCTTAATGTAGAATCACATGTCTAGTTCTCATGTGCCTACACAAGCAGTTCTACAGAATGCCAATTTGCAGATTTTCTCTCTTTAGGGCCTATTGGATGATTGGGCTGAAATCCTATTGAATTTGTGGATTGGGCCAATCAGCAAAATCATAAGATTATAAGCTGGGCTAGGCCTATATTTATAAGTAACCAGGAATAACTTTGGAGTGGGCCGGCCCTAAGCTTATAGGGAATGTTATAAGCTTTCGTTAAAGAATTAGATATGGTTCACCTTTCAAAGAATATAGAATATTTTATAAATAATAAAACTATAAATTCTCCAAGGCTTAAAGTATTGGTGAGGTTTTTTTTTCCTCCCTATTGGATTCGGGCTGGCCCACTCCAAATCTATTCCTGAGTACTTATGAATATAGGCCTAGCTCAGCCTGTAATCCTATGATTTTGCTAGTTGTACTGGCCCAATCCATGAATCCAATAGGATTTTCAGTCCAATCATCCAAACAGGCCTTTAATATCTTTTATTTCCAAATGATGGAGTATTTAAATTCATCTGAAAGAAATGATCCATATATAGATGAAAAAAGGAATATAAAGAGATGGGCTCTCACAGTTTATGAAGAAAGAGAAAAATGACAAGGAGCAAGAAAAGAAGAACAGTAGCAAATTTTACAAAAAAAGAAAGGAATACCTACCACTTCAAGTGGTGAAGTCAAACTCTAAACCTTAGTTATTTGAGGTTGAGTGAGTGTTAGAGTAAATTTGGAGTGTGAAAGTGAATCTCTCGAAAAGGGATTATAATATGAAGAGCTTGAGAAGCAGGTGAGGGATCATGTTATTCGGAAGTTTCCAAAGCAAGTGTAGCACCCCAAATAAAAGTCTCGTGCCACTATATTTTAAAGTTCTAAACAAACAACCTGATTTAATTACAGATAAAAGTTTACATAAACTGTTAACCATATCAAGTGTCCATTATCAGTTTGATGCTATAGGCAACATAAGCCATATTTCTAGAGATGCATGTTTGAAGGAAAATGAATTTTTGAAGTAACTTTAAATATAGAAAAAAACTCGTATTACAAATCTAACTTGAAATTATTAAACTAAGCCATTTAAAATCTGTGCCTTGACCCTGCACATTATGCTTGCATTATTGGTTTTGATTCACATCCTGTATTCACCAAATCTTGAAGCATTGTGATTTAACCTAGATCGGACTAACTGGTTGGACCAAGATCCGGTTTTGTAATTGAACCGTAATTGCATCCGGTTCCATGAAAGCTGGACTCCTGACCTTTGCATACAAAAAAAATCTTTGAACTACCAAAACAACAATTGAAGTATATGATTTGTTGGCTTACATAGTTTAAATGGAGTTAAGCATGTTGAGGTATTTTAACAACCAATTCTTTTCATCAATAAATAAATAAATAAATATACTTCATTTTTTTTGGATATGTTCAAAAATTTACTATTTAAAATACTAAAAAATTCTACATGTTTTCCTCTGTTATATATAATATTTCTTACATTTTTAAGATACACGACCTGTGACTATTCTATTTACGAGATAATTAAAGAGTATTTAGAATGTAGATTCATGTGATTTTAGCAGCAGTATTTTAAAATGGAAAATTTTTTTCGCAATAGTTATGCATATATTTCTTATATTCTATCTATCTTTTGATTTCTATTTTTAATACTTTTAAATTGAAACCTGGTTTGAATAATTGACCCGGTTATTATCCCAGCCCCTTAAGACTGCTTTGTAAAGCGTTATCATCTCAACTATTGACCGATGGTTTTCAATCTTTTTGAAATTTGACCACTCATCATGCTATGCCTATCTGTTGCAAAAACTTATTTAGAGAATTTTGTCTGCTTAATGCACTTTGTAGAATTCCTAAAGAGATTTTTAAACACTAAATTCTAAATATTTTTACCATGGGAATGTCTTGCTTGTAGTAGAGTCTTTTAGATATTTTGGCCTTATTTAAACCTCTCATCTTAGTCCCTAAACCAAGCTATAACAATACTTGCTTGCCTGTTCTTAAAATTATGACTTCTTCTACTGGCAGGATAGTCAAGAAATTACCTTATTCAATCCATGGTTTCAATAAAGCCAATATTGAATTGGAATGGAACCCCTTTGAAATTGTTATGTCCTATAATAATGGTAATAATAGCCATTAATCGACCAAATTAACCTAGAAAATAGATGTATAATGGCTATTATTGGCCATTCTCAAGAGGAAGTAATAGACAGTTACATGAAAGTAATGGCGTTGTTTGTCGATGTCAGTGCTCACCAAGATTTGTTGCACTGATCTATACGGTACTGACCCATATAGTACCAATAAGGTATTGGTATGGTATCGAGTATCGAGATTCAGTATATGGGTTGAATTGGTCCATACTGGTTCAAACTGAGTAAAACTACCCTGTACCGGCCTGTACTACCCAAAACAAGGGTGTGTACTGTGCAATACCTGATATCGAGATTGTAGACCTTGCTGCCGACAAATCAAAAAACATATATTTTCTTAGTTAGTGCGAATATTTGAATTTAAAAGTATTCTATCATTGAAATTTACAGTAAAAATATCTCATAACAACTTTTTTTCTATTTGTAATAATCACCTTTATTGAAGAATAACTGCTAAATAGCAATTGTTATTTAAATCTCATTATGATATACAAGATGTAGCAGAAAGCCTTCGAATCTGTTATTGCAGCTACTATAATGCTGTAACTTATAGGGGCAACAATTTAAAACCTTGATTCAGTGTTCTAGACACAAACATGCAACTTACAAGTCACATGATTTTGGCCTTCATATGCATCTTTGGATTCTAAATCATACTATTACACTGCTAACACTTTGCAAGAACAACCCAAATGAAAAACCTATTTTCCTTACCAAACCTCCTTTGCCACTTATTTATGGAAGATATCAATGCTTCTAAGTATTCAATCCACAACTCTTTCTATGGAAACAATATCCTCGTTGACTTTAGCAGCTTTTATCATCTTCATCAGTCTAAAGCCTATTTAGCTATATAAAAACTGGGAGAAAAAAATCATTTAGGTTGCAGAAATAGTAGTTGCAATCAACATTGTCCTATTACCATTGTTAGAAAAACAATTTTTTTTGACATGGATTGTCGAACCTTACTCTTTTCTTTCTTTAGTCTTAAAAGACAAAATGAAAGACCCAAATGCCAAATTAGCCAATTTTTCAACTTTTTGTACTCAACCTGACTAAGATAACTCAACAGGCATTTCAGTCTATTCAGTGCATGCACTATACAGTTATATATCATAAAATTGGTTTATAGGCTAATGGCCTTTTCAGACGCTGGATCATGTTATCTGGTGATAATAACCCTGCTCTTCAAGAGTTTACAATGAAGGTAGTATGAGGCAAGAGAAGTTAACAAGATCATGTGTGGCCGAGATGTTGGAACCCAGTAATCATGTATAACTGATATGATCAGAAACATGATTCTTCTTATCCCTGAAATTAGGGATAATAGAATTTGTGACCAGTCTATCCTTAAACCTCTTCAATGGCGTCCTTTCTTTCTTCGGTTTCTTTGACAACAGACGATCTTATCAGCGGATAAGATCATCTAGCATCTAAACAGACCTTAATTGTTCTGTCTCCTGCATATTTCCTTTTAGATTTAAGTAATAAATATGAGAAGGCTACACTTTCATGCCCTTTGGTTATAGTTTCTTCACTAGGGGCTATTACTTTGGAAAATATTATCTCCAAATCCAGGTAATGGAGACCCTAAAGAAGATTATCTGATCCATATCAAAATAGGAGGGCAAGAATTTTTTATTATGCTACAGGAAACTCATCAGGTCAATGAACAGTTAAGAGGCCGGGCAAATCTTTTGCACACGGATACTTGTAACAATAAAGACTCTTTTGCTTTCGATAACTACTTATTGACTAGGTAGTTCAAGCTGAATGTCACTGAAAATGAGCTATGGATCTAAAGACTGTACGCAACAAATTCAATTTGATAACTACTTATTGACTAGGTAGTTCAAGTTGAATGTCACTGAAAATGAGCTATGGATCTAAAGACTGTACGCAACAAATTCAATTTGTTACTTAAGAATTCAAGGCATTGTAATTCAACTTAATCATGTTCTGAAGTTTCTCTTAGGAGACACAGATATTTCAAACTGCACTCATATCCCAATCTGGTGTGTATTAGATACTAATACTTGTCAGATATGGCTAGGATATGTGTTGGTTACATTTTTAATGGAAAAAAACAAGATGTGTATTAGATACTTCATTTTTTTTTGTTTACAAAAATATAGAAAAGATGGCAGATACTTCCTTGACACACACAAGTTACTTTCTGAACATCTCCAAGGATGAGCAAGGTTCGCTATACTAGTAGTACCACCTTGTACTGGTCGAAATGAGACTTGGGACGGGGGTTGTATCAAGTCTCGGTACACCGAATCGACCACCACACTAAGCATGCTGACATTGTACCACCATGGTACTTGTACAGGGCTTGGTACCAAGATGGAAAACCTTAATGAGGGCTTTCTTTTTCTTAACGGAAGTTGACCTTTAGTGATGGACATGATTGATTATAGATTTTAGAGCCAGTGATGTTGATGTTATTCTGTGAAGCATGGACCCTTTTCTATGGATTTGAATGCTGGATTGATTGCCATATATTACTGTATTCCAGTCATATCTTTTTCCAAGATTTATATTGGTGTATGCATATTCTGCTGTATCCATATGTTTTCTACTTCATAGTCTCATTGTTTATGCTGTCCCTTATCAATCCATAGTTAGCTTCCTTTTTTTGATATCAATTCCCTAGTTAGCTTTTGAGACTTATAGACATTGCTAATTTAACTTTGTTGTTTACGCCTGCACCAGTGCCCCCTAGGACCGGAAAATTTTAATTTTTCAAAGATTTAGCATTTAAGTTTCTTTCTTGCTCACAGTATTTGCTTACATCTTACCAAGAGTGGCAAGATTTGAGGTTATAAATCTTTATTGCAGGAGTACTTGTTTCAGCCATGAGAATACTTACCAAAGCCATCTATCCTCAAGATGCTGATGGTTTAAGAAAAAGTGCAAACCTCTACTTTATTGTCAGTATTGTGGTGATGGTCATCTGTCTTGTTTGCTACAATGTGGCAGACAGGCTTCCTGTTGTCCAGTATTATAAAGACGTTAAACTGCAAGCTCAAAAAGAAGAGAATAGTGAGAAAGGTTCCATGAGTGGATCTGCTTGGAGGTCAAGCTTGTGGGATATTGTAGGAAGAGTCAAAAGTTTTGGGTTTGGAATCTTTCTTATCTATGTTGTTACTCTGTCCATATTTCCGGGATATATCACAGAGGACGTGCACTCTAAGGTTCTTAAGGACTGGTACCCAATTGTGCTTATTGCTGGATACAATGTGTTTGATTTGGTTGGGAAGTCTTTGACTGCATTCTATCTCCTTGAGAATGCAAGTATTGCACTTGCTGCCTGTGTTGCAAGGCTGCTGTTTTATCCTCTGTTCCTGGGTTGCCTCCATGGTCCTGAATTCTTCCGAACAGAAATTCCAGTCACGGTATTGACATGCCTTCTGGGGTTAACAAATGGTTATTTCACTTCCGTTCTGATGATTCTTGCGCCAAAAACTGTGCCAATTCAGCATGCTGAGACTGCAGGGATTGTAATTGTTTTGTTCCTAGTGATTGGCTTAGCAGTTGGTTCGATTGTAGCCTGGTTTTGGGTCATTTAGCTAAATTGTGCCATAATTTCCAAATGCCTCAACTCAAGGCTTGCTTTATCTATGCATCTATTATATTTGATGTAAGGCGCATCTTGAGTCTGGTACAGTGATGCTCTAGTGATGCTTCAGAATATAAAATTGTATGGTGATAGTTGATAAACTGTGATGTCTGTGCTAGTCCATTCGACTCTTCAATGTATGGATGTTCCATTCTGTATATACAACCTTCCCGTTCTCTTATTTTATTTGTCAAGGGAAGCACTAAGCAGGCATATTAAGTGTTTGAGCCATGGATGCAACGATCTGCTATTACATATCATTTCTATTGTTTTTGGTTCCTTTCCTGTTCTACATGAATCAACAAATATGGAAATGGCTGTCTTTTTCTTCACCTGTAACTTGCTGAAATGGAAAGCCTGCCATGGGGCATAGCAGTTTTCCTGTTCAGTTCTTGGGAAGAAAATCGGTAAATAAGCCAAACATTGTTTTCTTTCTTATTTTATGGGTTTGGATTTTCATGCAGCAAAAATTTTACTGTTCGGTTGTAGTTAAAATTTTCACAAGCTGTAAAATTTTCAGGTGATATGAGGTTACATACTTCACGTTTTCTTTTCTTTTTTTCTTTTCTTTTAATCCCTGGGGACACTGGATTTGGTCAAAATGAAAAGCAGGTCGGCTTTTGAATCTAAATTTAGCTACGGAAGGATGTTGATGAGTGATCTTGTGCTTGCATTTTCCCAAATGGCCATCTTTTCTACATATTGTTCTTCTTTTCTCTTTCTTTTTCTTTTTCCTGGAGAAGTTCTCACAGAAAATTCCTTGCTTCATGAACATGGTGTTTTGAGTCAAAGTACTGGATAATCTTTCATGGCTGATAGAACTACAGAGATGCTGGTCCAGTATCCAACTTCCTCCAGCTTTATATGTTGTTGAGATTTCGCAATCCGAGTAAAACTTATGAAATGAATACAGCATATGTTGAATCTCTGAACACAGGCATTCCTGGACCATAAAAGTGCTGTAAATAAACTAAGTTTCTTACAAACAGCTCAAGTTGAGTCGTGTCATATAGTCAGACCAAGCACAAATCAAGAAGATACAGAATACTATTGAGTTGTAGATTTGGGGGGAAAAAAAAAAACTGCGACACAACTTCACTGGCCTTCATCTTCAGATACAGTCAACTCTAAACCCCTTCGGAACAGTCAACTTGCTGGCAAGGATAACCATCTACAGAATTGCTGGTAGAAACACTTCTCAATCCTGAAAAATAACAAGAAGGCAAATCAGATGTTAGAACCAACTCACCTAGAAAGAGCAAGAGCAATTGGTACCTGGCTAGACAGAAATGCCCATATTTCTAAGGAGAGGAGGACACCTCCGAGGGCAGTGGGGAATAGAGCCATTCGTCATGTGATCGAGATTATCGCCACGACCCAGTTACCTTCACTGAGGTGGGTTAGGGACACCTGGGGCTTTCACACCGCTTCTACAGCACCCCGAGTGACTATTGTTTCTTGGGAACCTCTACCCCCTGGCCACCTTAAGGTGAACTTTGACGGTAGTGTCTTGGCAAGCGGAGGGACTGAATTTGTGATCCGAGACCATAGGTCTAGGCTGGTTGTGGTAGGCGAGTGGCGCACTTGTGACATAACTGCTATTGGAGCCGAGCTCAGGGCAGCATGTGAGAGGATCACCTATGCGATGAGTGTTCTAAAAACTGACTGCACTATTTGAGAGGAAGACTCTGCTACGGTGATTGAGTGGATTCGTCAGGTGGAGCAACAGGGCAATGGCCATCCATTACTCAGGGATATCCAACGATTTGTGTCCGGATGTCACTATATCCAGGTTTCTCATATTTATCGAGAGGCGAACAGGGCTGCTAACTGGGTCGCCTCCTTTGCTGTTCGTCACTCAGAAGAGATCTTGTAGACAAGGTCCAACTCTTCCCCTTCACCCCTGTGTCATCTTATTTCACTTGACTCTGCCAGTAGTGCTCATGCTAGACTGATGTGAGCTACCGATGTACTAAAAAAAAAAGTTTTCGAAATAAATAACACAATACAGAGACTAGAGCATAGTTTTACATCTAAACTAGAAAATTATCACCTGTCCAATAGATGCATGCTTTATGTCACACAGATTATAATTTTTTATCAAGTTGTACTCAAATAATTACATCTTACAAACTATTTTTCATGCCAGGAAAGAAAAAAGATTCAAGCAGCATAAAGTAAGATGCCACCTATGCTATTGGTGTTCGATCTTTGGCATCCTGATCTTTAGCATTATTTACTTCATTCGGACCATCCATATCCATTTGTCATCTTTTGCATGGTTTGGAGCAAGGTACGTCGTCTCAATACTGGGGCCCATACTAGTGCTATCACGTCACTATGTCGATACGTGCGGTGTACTGAGTGGTGGTATTTTCCCATACTATATAATCGGTATGGTATGGTACACCTCATACTATCTAGTTCGATACGATATGACGTACCATGTTCTGGAGATATGTATAAATCATTATTCGTAATATGAAACTCTCAAGCATTCGACCAGATTTCAGAGCCTACTCATGGCAAATGAACATCATTATCAACTTATATAGTCAAGTAAAAAGAATGATTGGTAGGATCATATATGTCGAGAAAATAATGCTTAGACGGTGCTTTCAAAGCCCCGCGATCATGGCTGTTTTTGCTAGAAGGCAAGAGAAGAAGAATAGAAGAAGAATGATTGATAGGATCATATATGTCAAGTAAGATCTGTCATCAACTTACTCATCTTGGTGCTTTGTGATTGTTTAAGATGAGAAAAAAAAGAAGCAGGCATGTCATATTTAATTTTTGATCAGTAGCTCAGAACACTCATACACCTGTACATACTTCTATCATGCTTTATAGCAGATCAAAATGGGTTCACAGAACTTCTGTTTGTATATATAGATTGCATTGTGGTTCTGATGTTAATGTAGACATTATTTCTCTAAATTGCTTTAATACACGTTTCACATATCTAATACATGTTGCATGAATATCTCAAAAACTGGATCCAATTCTCTAGCTGATTTTTATCCTGATAAGGACAAAAGTTTTTGCCATCCCACTAATATCTATACTCATATTTGTATCTACTAAAGAAAATAGGTAAGATGTGGGCATACACAAATATCTGATCTGATCTGTACCAAATCCATTTTCAGACCTATAGCTTTTAAAACTAGAAAAGGTGGAGTAAGTGATAATAGCATCACTATTTTTTTTGGTTAAGTATAGCATCACTGTGTTTTCAATGCAAACAGCCGAACTGGTCTGGTTAACCTGAACTTGAGTTCGAGGCGTCCAGTTACGTGCAAACGTGCCCTAAAGGGACCCAAAACTGGAGTACCTATGTTTGGCTCTGAGTTGGTCCAGACCAAATGATAAGGACAGGCTTTAGGTCTGGTTTCGGCCAAGCTGGTCTGTGGTTTGGATTCTAAAACTTGAGTCCGAACCCAATCCTCAGAATCCATCCGAAGCCTTGCTTGATTCGGGATTGGTTTAACGAGATCGGGGATTTGTTTCGACTCTCCTTTTTGAGATTGTTTTTTTTTTTTTTAAAACCAGCCACTCATACTAATCTCGCGAGCATTGGTTACAAACTAAAATACTTCACAACAGTGGAGAAATAGGTACACTAATCTCGGGACTGATTTCAAATAGGTACACTATCCAACTAGGATTTCTTTTTCTCTTTCCGTAGATTGAAGACTAGAATTTAGGTTGGATTTATGTAGGCTCTTTAAAAATAATGAGATGGATGGGCCGATAAATTTGATTCGTATAGAATATTTAGTTTTACTGTAGGAATATCTAAACAGGTGCTCAAATTTTCTTTTCACGAAATTAGGGATTGGTTTCGACGCTGCTGTCCCCGCCCACAATATTTTCGTGCGCTCCTCAGTCTCGTTCCCCCTCCGCCGCTAGGGACCGCACTTCGCCCCTCTCCTCGCCTCCTTCCTCCTTCAACTCCTCGAGGTCTGAGGAAAGAGGAATAGCTGAGAGCTGAGGAATAGCTGTCAAGGGATCACACCTCCATTGCCTACGATTTCTGGGTGAGCCTTCTTCTCCTTCTCTTCTTCCTCTTTCCTTCCGAAATCCCTCAAAAATGGATTTTTTTCGCTTATCCATGTGATTTAGAGGGCAATAGTCGTGCTGTATAGGAGGGAGTTCTATGTACCTGATCATTTTTGTTTCTTGGATGGTGCTGGGTTTCCTGTGTTTGCGGGCTTTGAGAAGAGGAGGGGCGGATTTGAGTTTGGAATTGAGTTTTATCGCTGTTTGTTGTCCGTTCTGGGTCTACTGTTGCCGAAACCGTATCAAAATACTACCTTTTTGAACAGATTTACCTGGTTTCCTGTTTATAATTTGCAATTTATACAAGGAAAATCGCAGGGGGAAAATGTTTTTTTATTTTTATTTTTTTTCCGTCGCTTTCTCGTTTATAGCTTGCATTTAAATGTAAAATGGTGGAAAAGAGAGATCTTTTTAGCTGTTCAGGTGGGTTTCGCCTTGTTTTTTCTTTTTCACCTGGTTACTGAACACATCATGGAGCCCCAGTTTAGATTCCGATGGTTCTTTCCGGTTGCTCTCGATGCGAGCATTCTAAAAGCCGGTCACACATTTGGGGTTTTTCAATCTTTTGTTTAACCAATTGCAAAAATCAGATCTTTTCTAGATTCCAAACAGATTTTGAGCGTTGACGCGATGACACTGTTTTTACTTCTTTAATTGTCAGATGACCTCATTCTATGATTTTGAGTCTTTCCCATTTGGTAGTCCCCTGTCACACCTCCAACAAATTTGATCTGACACCTATTCAACCACTATATGCAACTATATATCTTTAGTTTGTGCATGTCTTGTAACAGCATATGATCATGAATCTTGTAACTGCATACAACAATATATTTTTTGATTTGCCTGTCTCATTGGTATCAACACAATGACTACCACATTTGTCTCCGTGCACTGTAAATGCCATTGGCCCTCTGTTGCTCGTAAGTTATTTGATGAAATGCCTGAGAGGAATGAGATTGAAACCATGAATTCTGGTGCTGGATCCACTAATGATGCACAATATGTAGTGCTATTGAATATTTATGCTGCTTCAGAAAAATGGGAAGAAGCAGAGAGGATAGGGAGGAGAATGGTGGAAAATGGAATACAAAAAATGCGTGGTTGCAGTTCGATCATGGTAGGTAACACAGACTATCAGTTCCATGCTGGGGCAATTGTAGAGACTCAAGCACATTTGAAGTAGTAGGATCATGAGAATTGGCGGATGCTGGCATTGTTGGATGTTTCCAAACTCAAACAGGTTAGAGAAAAAATATTCAAATTGCACAAGAAAAGTTTGCTTTGAGAATTTAGTAGATTTTATTCAATACTGAGCTTAGGATATGAGCTGAAACAAGGAAGAAGGTATTGGCTCTCCCTTAGACTAATTTTGATAGTGGATCACTGGATAAACTAGGATACCAAGCAATGAGCTGAGATGAGATGAAAACAGTGTGATATTGTTTACACACAATGAGCAAATACAGTAATGAAACCCATAAGGGTGTAAAGATATACTAATTCTTATTCAAGATTGAAGCATAGTAAACAAGGTTTAGAAAAAAAGAATCTGTGATACATAACTAAGCATAGATTCCTGTCAACAAGAGGAAGTCTTCAAAAAAAATTTCATCATTTTCAAAAAATAAAAAGGCCCCTTTAGTGAGTTTGCCTTAGGCTCCCAAATGCATTGGGCCGCCCCTGGCCAACGCTGCCACCACCGCTTCACTGCAATCCCCTGAAACCTCTCTATCCCGCTTCACATTGCCTGAAATCCCCCTCTTGGCAGTTGTTAAGGTGCCTGATTCTAATGAAACCTACATGAGGGGTCTCTCTGAGTGTGTCTGCTTGTGTTTATGTGCTCAAAAAACGGTTTTGCAATCAAGATATTTGATGGATTTCAAAAAATCCATTGTGAATGGTGATTCACCCTTTTAGGATCGGGAAGTCCATGGCCGTCAGACTCCTACTCTTGGCGGAGTTATCCTCAAACAACGATGTGCATCTAAACAAGCTTTTAAGCTTTTGAAAACTGTGAAGCTAAATATCACAAGAATGATCCTTTAACCACTGATCATGACATAGAGTGTATTGGAAGTCTTTTGCCAACATGTTTTGTGAGAAGAAAGCAAATTTTTGGATCAAGTTTGCATTGTGTGAGTAATTATGGCCAGTACTCTGTAAAATCTGTACAACAGACTGAGCTGGATGAGAGGACTGTGGGCATCTGCAAACAATCCACAATCGTACAATGTGGGCTGTGGTCATCAGATGCCTCATCTTACAATTGTGGGTTGTTTGCAGGCTAAACCACCTCTTTATGGAAATCAATACATATTCTGCTGGCCATTGCCCCTAAATTGCTGATATGAATTTATAAATATAAAGCTTTTCTCATTTTAGAAAGAAATGCCTCATGCCCCTGGGCCTTCCAATGTCAGGACATGTTTCTTTCCATAAGGACATGTTTGAACAGTCCTGAAAGTACTGAAAGCATTCCTTTAAAGTATTTTTTTATCATTTATTGATTGATTATATCTTGATACGGTAGTATCTCTGTTTCTTTTACTTGTCTATTGTGGATTTTAATTGATGCCACTTGTACCTACACAACGTCTTACTTAATTCCCTCTTCTAATAAAAATACAAACTCCTATTTGCATGTGTATGGATATGTTATGGTTCATGCTCTGATTTGTTTCTTCAAGCTACTAATGCAGGGAAAGTTTTTATTCTTTCATATTCTGCCTCTGTTTGGTATATTATTTAATTAGATTTACCAACATGATTACCAATTTCAGTTGAGCTGATATGATATAGTGCTCAAGATATTAGCTAAATCTTGGCTTTGAATCTCACGGAAGCAAGAAATTACCCATTTCTTCGTAATCACTTATATTTGATGTGAAAAACTTAGGTGCGACGGTGATGTTTTTGCTGAATTATTATGCTGGCGGCCTCTGCCTTTCTATCCTTTGGCCCATCACAGTTGCTCCTAAATATTTTGAACAATGATTTTATCTCTGCTTTCTAAGGGGAAAAGTATCACTGAATTTATATCAGATGTCTTCTAGCCATAAAGCCTGATCTCATTGAAGATCTCTTTCTCTCTCTCCACCCTGCTCACTAAAGCCTGGTGGCAGGCTGGAGAGCAACAACAATTTGATATCTATTTATTGAGTTTACCATCCTATGATGGTCTGTCATTTTGAAATTAGCATTCGGAAGTTCCATGGCTCTTGGCTTCTCTTTAGCTCTAACGGTTCATTGTTAAATTAGCTCACTGGACCCCGGTTGTGGGCTGTTCGGCAGCAACTATGATCCCCTCATCGCCCCTGTTTATTAGTTTAATTTGTTAGTTGTTAAGCAATGAATTGTTAAGTGTAAAACCATGGAGCTTCTTTAGTTTTACTACTTCACTATGAATTAGTCTCCAAATTGATGGTTTATGTATAACTTAATCATTTATAGCAGATTAAAGAAAAATGTAGTTTTATTTCAATGAAGAGGGATTTATTTTGCTTGTATTAATTTTGCCCATATTCTCTGTTCATGATTATATTTACTTTGAATATATAGTTATCATTGTTTGAGAACTTGAATGAAATATTGTGATAGTGATGCTAAAAATTGATATTTTGGCGATAAGAGAGTAACAGAACTTGTTGGGAAAATGCCAATAAGTTTTGAATTTTTAACCTTTTTTTTTTGTAATTTTTTAAAGCTTTAATCTATTTTTCTATATATGATAATTAATAATTAGTATATTTATTATGTCATCATGATGTCATAGTTCAACCTAGGTTGACAGGTTGGTTGAACCATTGACCTAGGACCTGGTTCCTTTTCTGATTTGTTGCACAATTTGGCTTTTAAAACATTGCATAAACCCAACTGAGAACTGTTGTCTTTCTTTGTCTTTGGTTTCAGATTTTGCTACTGCTGACACAAAAAAGAGTGGCATTCAAGAGCAATGCTGGGGAGCAGATTTGGAACCCTCCTTCGGAGGAGCAAAGCCCAAGCCCTAATCACTCAGCTCAAGGGTTCTCCTAGAGTTTCCACTAATTTATCTTTGTTGTCTCCTTTGAGGTTCACGGCCTCAGCACCCTTGGAGGGATGTTTTCTTTCAAGACATAGCCCTTTCTATGCAGTTAAATCTATTCCCAAGGTTCTATTCTTCTATTTCATCTTACCTGCATGCCCATTTGATTCTATAGATCCTATCTACTCTACTATTTTGTTTGATTTATGCTGATCAGATCTTATGTTGGTAGTCTTCCTAGGGTGGTATTAAGTCTTGATCTTAAGCTAATTTGATGTAACATGGTATTATTTTGTTTAGTTGACTTTGTTTTAATTGGGTTACAGTCATGTTGAGTGTTCGCTAATTTATTAGAACAATTTATATATGATGCGTTATTATGAAAAATCTGAAATTAAAATTTAAAAAAGGATCCATGGTGTTACCACTTTGGAGACACTATAGGTCGAGATGGTTAACTTCGGTCATAGCCCTGCTCAGATTGATTGATGATACTACCTTGGGCAAGAGTGTGAGTTATCCATGTGCCCGTATTCCTTTGTGGGAAAAATCAACTATTGATCTTGGTACCAAGATTCAAGCCGATCTGGATGCTTGGGACTTAGATGTTTGATCCAAAATCATGACCAGTTGATTCTTGGCCACGGAAAATCAAGGGAGGCGTAAAATAGACAAATACAAATAAGTGGTGCTTCCCTCTAAAAAATTCATAATTGTGCATAGAAACTAAATGTAAAATGCTAATGGTGTAAAAGACTAAGAAATTCTTTGATTCTCTGATGAGATAAAAGACAACAACCACTTATGGATTGTATTACATGCATCCCATGGGTAGACCTTAGAAATACCTAAAAATATACACATTGTGTCTTTCTTGTGTTTCACAATTTTTATGAGGTGAAGTTGTATCTATGGATAAATGGGTAGTACACTAGATGTGTCTTGGCTCCTGGGCTAGCAAGACCACCACCAGTATAGTTTTTGTTTGCCACAGATGCCATCTGACACACAACTAGTGTTCTTACTAGTTGTTGAGCCAACTCACTTCCTAAAATACACTCTCCCTCTCACATTCACGAACTTAAAACTATATTCGATTATCTATAGGAATTGCATCATATTCAGATTTTGAAGATTTCTCCGATTCTGACCCGAATCATAGAATCCGATTTGTTGTCACATCCAACAAAGTCTCACATAAAATGTAGTCTTTGGCCATCAAGTCTAATAAACATGAAAAAAGTCATAAAAGTAGCCCAAAAAAGTCAAAATATTAGGAGAAAAAAGACATGGACTTGGTGAGAGGGATTGAGATGGGAACGGGTAAGAAAGATTGAGATTTTTGATTTTCTTTCTAGTGCTGGAGAAGAGCCCAAGACATGCCGTACCGGCCCAAACCGGACAATACGGGATGTACCATACCATACCGGTTCGGTACTGGTACTCAGTATGGATGGTGTACGGATTCTTGGTACGCCAAAAAAATTTCGTACCGTATCGTACCGACACTGTGCTAGTGTGGCACCAGTACGGAGTCTGATGCCAAGACGGCGAACCTTGGAAGAGCCTCTGTGCCTTCAGGGTGGTGGTGGCAAGAGTTAGATTACAGGTCAATGGAGAAGAGAGGAGGACTTTAATTGGAAAGAAGAAGAAAAAGGGGAGGAGTGGATGAGTGGGAGTGGTGGTGGCTTGGAAAAGAGGCTTGGATGTCACGAACTTGTAGGAGGGGAGAATCCCACTTTTTCAAGTTTTTCCTTATGATTAATAGATTATTGTATCTTTGATGGAATTTTGAGAGGGGAATAGAAAATGGATGACTAGATGGAAATAGGAGATGGGTCCTTCGAATGGAATATGGACAATTGTTAGATGAGACATGCACAAAGCTAGCTTGGAATTATGAATATTTTGTTCTTTGACTGGGAAATGTATGAAGGCAATCATTGAAAGTATTAAATCTAATATTTACAATTCTTATTGGCTAATTTTTGAAATAATTTAAATAATTAGTATTAACAAAAAAGATCAACAGTTCAAAATTTCTTATCTGAGTTTGTGATTCAACACGATCTACATTATTTCAATCCAAATAGAACTCTACCCCTATGACTAGAGTCGGGTCAAAACTTTGGCCTTAGCCCACTTATTTAAAGGTCAAGCCAGAAAAATTGACTTATACTTGACCCTAATTGAATAACCATCGGCCCAAAGCCAGCCCAAATAGGGCTGAACTTGTGTCAGGTTAGGTTTTCAGGTTGGGTCAGTATTTTGCCTCCCCTAGCTGGAGGCCTCGAACTATATCCGATTCGGGTTTTAAAGATGCTTCTGCTAGGATCTAATCCTTAAGCACCACAACCCATTGTTACTCCTAGTGAAGTCTCACATAAACCTGAGTGCCATCGTCTTTCTTTGTCTCTGGCTTCAGATTTTGCCACTGCTGATGCAAGGAGAATGGGATTTAAAAGAGATGCTGGGGAGCATGCTTGGATCTCTCCTTTGAAGAAATTAAATCCAAACCTAAGGGTTTGCGGTGACTTATCTCTGCTGTTCCTTTCGAAGTTCATGGCCTCGGGATCTTGTGAGGGATGTTTTCTTTCATAAATAGCTCCTCTTTGCATTGAAATCCCTTCTGAAAGTTCTATTCTTCTCTTTCAACTTCCATGTTCGTTTGATTCTAAAGAACTATCAAAACTGCCATTTTGTTTGATTCATGTCGATTAAATCTTATTTTGGTATTCTTCTTAGGGTGGCAAGAAGTTGATCTTAAGTTAATTTGATGTAATAATGGTATTAGTTTGTTTTATAGTTGTCTTTGTTGTAGATGGGGTACAGCCATGTTGTGCTGTGTTCACTAGTTCATCGAAAGAAATCCAAAATTAAAATTAGAACAGGATTTGGGGTGTTACCACTCTGAAGGCATTGGAGTTCTAGATGATTAACTTATGGTCATGGTTGTATTCCTTGATCAATAAATCTTAAAATTGCGAAAATAGAAAAAAGGCCAAAAGATCAGGAGAAAATGACAAGGATTTGGTGAGGGAGATTACGACAAGGGGAAGAAAGATCGAGACCTTTGGCCTTCTCCCCAGTGTCAGAGGGGAGCCCCAATCCCTTGATGGCAGTAGCAGCAAGAGATATGGAACTGGGGTCAGTGAAGAAGAGAGGAGTTTAAGTGGAAAGAAGAGAAGAGAAGGGGGGACAAGTGGATCCATTACAAGGGGGGTTTAGAAAGGGGGCCTAGCTGCTACAAACTTGTCGGAGGGGAGAATACCCTTCGTTCTCTCTCCCCCCATTCTATATTTTATTTTCTTATTATAAATAGATTATTGTCGTTTTGATGGAAATTTTGAGAGGAGAATAGATGGATGGCTGGATGGAAGGAGATGAGTCCTTGGAATGGAACACTGATCATGAGGTGAGATGTGCAAGAGGCCAGCTTGGAAATATGAATGATTTCTCTGACTTAGGGAAGTATGAAGGAAATCACTGAAAGTATGAAGGCAATCATTGAAAGTCTTAAATCCAATCTTTTGCAATTTTTATCAACAAATTTTCAAGTTGTTTCAACCCAAATAGAATTCTACCCTTATGACTGGATTTGGGTCAAAAATCTGGCCCATAGCCCACTTATTTAAAGTTCAATTCACAAAAAATTACCTATATTTGACCCTAACTAAAAAAAACAATCGACCCAAAGCTGGCCAAATAGGGTTGAACTCAGGTCAGGTTTTCAGGTTGGGTCAATATTTTGCCACCCATAAATTGAAGCTTGGAACTGCATCTAATTCGGGTTTTAAAGATGCTTTTGTTAGGATCTGATCCATATGACTCCAACTGGTTGTCACCCCAAGTGAAGTCTCACATAGACCGAACTGAGTGCTGTCATCTTTCTTGATCTCTGGCTTCTGATATTACTGCTGGTGATGTAAGGAGAGTGGGATTCGGGAGCGCTGCTGGGGAGCAGACTCGGAACTCTTCTTCGAAGGAGCTAAGTCCAAACCCTGATATCTTGGCTCATGGGGTTTTCTAGGGTTACCAGTGAGTTATCTCTTCTGTCTTCTTTGAGGTTTGTGGCCTTGAGAGCCTGTTAAGGATGTTTTCTTTCCAAATACAGCTCCTTCCTTGCATTCAAATCCCTTCCGAAGGTTCTAATCTTCTCTTTCATCTTACTTCAATGTCCTTTTGATTCTATAGATCCTATCCAATTTTCCATTTTGTTTGATTTATGTCGATCAAATCTGATAATAGTAGTCTTCGTACAGATGTAACAGGGATATTAGTTTGTTCTATAGTTGTTTTGTTTTAAGTGGTTTATAGCCATGTTCTGCTGTGCTTACTAATTCATCAGAATAATTTATATTATATTATGTCATCCTATTACTTTTCTTGCTCAAAATTCTCCGCTTCTAAGAAATAGAATGTTAGAATTAGGAGAAGTTGGATATTTGAATAATTAAATCTCTCTGCTCAAGAAATATGAAGGCAAACACCACAAGAAGAGGACAGGAGGAAAAGAGAGAAGAAAATGCAAGAAAGTCGCAAGAAGTCCACACTGTTGACATGTTGAGCTTAACTAGCCCAATTTGTACTTTTGGAGGTATTGTTAAAATAGGCGTTCTCAAATCTTGGTATTTTTTGTTGTAACCCCTTCCATTTGAGGTTACAATATTTACAAAGGGCGTAACAGGTGGCCGGGGTTAGAGATTTAATAGAGATCATGTTTAATAGGATGGGTAGTTAACAGGGCCAAAAAACAAAGGACTTGTGGGCTTCCTGTCTTCAATTTTGAATTTCAATTTCCCTCAAAACTAATAACTCTAACATTCTTTTATTGGATTGGTGGATTGTTACTGCTGTCCTCTATTGACTTAATATCTATTTTTGTATCACATGAAACAACCTGACATCCTATGCAAACTTTTATTTCTAGAGCATGTTCAGTCAATATTCAAGAAAAATGTCAACCTCCATGACACTCTTGAATTCAAATAAAGCAGAAATAACAAATTCAGGACTCAAATTGCTCGTTGCTAAAGGACCTCATGCTCAAAAAATGGTTGGAATATGGCTTTTTGGTTGTGCTGCTTGGGTCTTTAGTTTGGTGGTACTTGGTGGTGTTACACGCCTCACCCGTTCCGGGCTATCAATGACTGACTGGAAGTTCACTGGTAACCTTCCTCCATTGTCAGAGGACCAATGGGTTCTTGAATTTGAGAAATATCAGAAGTCTCCTGAGTACAAGAGGTAAGAGTTTGTTTCATTCATAGTGCTTTTTCTTGAAATGGATATGAAATTGTAATTTCACTGCTTTATTGTGTTCTATTTGCTACTGAGTTTCTGAATGGCTAAGTGTTTCACATGATATGTTAAGCTTTTGCATCTTTTTATTATTTTGATAAAGTAATCTTATAAGGAAATGCTTTCATATCCTGACCTTTGAGATGCTAGTGCTGATTGTGCATGTATATACTTTATCCTATTCTTCTGATCAACTTCTTTTGTGGTTTTGCAAAAAAAGGCCACTTAATTATCAAATTTGTGGAAAAGAACCACTTTTATTTCTGAAAAAAAGCCCATTTTGAATTTTACTGGACCATCACACCCCTTCTGCATGATTTCTTGCAAGGACACTTGTGTCTTTCAACCTGTTATACATATGCATCAATGATTAAGATAAATGTGCCACCATCTGAGGATAGGGGCATAATGGTCTTAATAACGTCTAAAATGTATCATATCTTAAAAAAGTAAATGGCCTTTTTTTGTAACCTTGCTGATTTCTTTTTGCCTAGGCATACACTCAGAAATGATATATTGATCATTATTAATCCAATGGGGCATATCAAAGGTCTTTTATTTAATTTTGCACTACTGCTTGGAACTTGTCTTCGTACAGAGTTCTTATTTGTTACTATGAAGTATATTAGAGCTAAAAATTCTGTTACTTTGTATTAGTTTTCAGCACTTTGTAATCATATTGTTCTATCTGCTGTAACTTGATCACACTGAACCAATATTTGACAATATATGCATTATATGCCATGGGTTATAGATCACATGGATGAACTTTGTGAAGAAGTATCATTATTTTCTTGGAAGGTATGCAAATCTTTATGTAGAGTGTGATCACCTTGATAGGCAATCTATGTTCTCAAAAGCCATCACTAAGTTTACAATTTCTGGATAATTATTTATTGTTTCACAAGTTAATGCCTGGTTACTCCACAGCTATCATGTTTTCTAATATATTGCAGTTGTAGTTGTTTACAATATGTAGCATAAATCTTGCAGAGTAAACAAGGGAATGTGTATCGAAGATTTTAAATTTATCTATTGGATGGAGTATGCACACCGGATGTGGGGAAGGGGACTGGGTGCTGTTTTTGCTTTGCCGTTTACATATTTCCTGGCAAAAGGGTATATCACTCGCCAACTTGGACTCAGACTCTCTGCTCTTTTTGCGCTTGGTGCTGGACAAGGATTAATTGGCTGGTGGATGGTAAAAAGTGGTCTAGAGGTAGAAGAAACTTCTCTTCTTGTCCCCTAAAATGCGCATATATGTTGGCAAATTTGCGTATTTTACTTATCTTTTTCCTCTTTTGTTTCTAGGAACCTGCATCAGAATATGTTCAGCCAAGAGTTAGTCCGTACCGCTTAGCAACTCATCTTACATCTGCATTTGTTATATACTGTGGCATTTTGTGGACCGCTCTATCAATTGTCTTGCCAGAACCACCAAATGGGTCATTGAGTTGGGTGCAGGGGGCAGCAAAAGTTCGGAAACTGGCTCATCCTGTCAGTGTCCTTGTGGGCCTTACTGCACTCTCTGGAGCTTTTGTTGCAGGCAATGATGCGGTATGGCAATAACCTGCTTTATGAATGTGCTATGATTGTCATTTGGTAACGAAGTTTTATGTGGTCATTCATTTTTTTGCACCATGCATGCTATTAGGGCCATGCGTACAATTCATTTCCCAAGATGGGCGATTCATGGATTCCTGATGACATTTTTAGCATGCAACCATTTATTCGCAACTTTTTCGAGAACACATCCACCGTGCAGGTAGTTCTTCAATAGTATCACTAAATGTACGGGCAATGCTATATATGTGAATATTAGTCATTAAAATTTTGGCAGATCGACTTCTTTTTGGTTGGGATATTGGGTCTTCTAGCATATTTTCATTACATTTATATGAAGTGATTGTAGCAATAAATTTTTTATATTACAGCTTGCAGGGTTCCTAGTTTATTGCTTCTGCCAGAAATCCATGATGTTTGCAGCTGTCTGATATGGAGTGTACTCCTCCCCAGTTATAAAAGTTGTCTCGTCTCTTGTTTGTCCTAGTTAGTTGCTTGGTCTATTAACTTCAGTATCTATCACAAGCTTTACACATCTGTTTGGTATAACCTTTATGATTCTTGTTCTGCCAACAGTTTAACCTTCCCCTGATATTGTTTGATCACTTCTTTTTCAGAACTCCTGAAAAAAATCCTTCTTGAACTCCTGGGATGTGTTCGGTAGATGACAGACAAACAAACATAAAGAAGAAAATGTAATTGAACCTCTTTGGCTACTATCTGGCTGTCCAGGAGAAAAGTTAAGAAATTTGGACAAATATTTGCTGAATGAGTAATATGTGGGCAAACACTTAATTCTTAATACAGGTGTGGAAAAGAGGGACAGCTAGAGAAGCCCTGGTCATGTTACTCGATGCACCAACCCCCACCCCCCACCAACAAAAATAAAAGGGGCCTCCCCAAACTCCCCTGCAAAAAAATGGCCCAAAAAACTCCAAAGACAACGATGGTGGATGCCTGGTTGAAATAAAGAGTATAGTTGTGCAAAACGTGAGGATGGGATCATGTTTGCAGAAGCTAGGAAGTCATTTAAGCCCCTGTCTCTGTTGATATTATGTTAAAGTCGCCATGTTTGCTTCTCTATCTTTGCAGTTAGAGGAATTTCAATCAATCAGGTAATCTATAGTAATTGTTGAGAGCTTCTTTAGCAAGTCCATTCTTGGATTGTCAAACTCTTTGTTTGCACCAATCATAGTATCAAAGACTAGATCATCCTCACATGGCGTAGATAATGGGCTTGAATATCAATATTCATTTGAAATCTCAAATATAATACTAAGGAATGATAATACATGTTAGATGTCAAATTTTGACATATAAAAAGGCTTGCAAAGTTCTAAAGTAGAGCTTTAATAGGAATGCCTGATGAAAAATGTTTTACAAAGCGTACTCAATTATATTAGATAGAGCAAATTAGTTGTGGTTATGACAGTTCAATAATAACATGTGCAAAGAGGTGAAGGTGTAATAGTGTCCTTACTCCTTAATTTAGGGTTGTCACAAACTCTTCCACAATTACTTGTGTGTTAATATTGTTCCCTAACCTCGTATCCTCCCAAGGGAAAGAAAAGGGTTGTTCCATTATGTACCTCTAGGATATCCTTTTACTTAAAACTTTTTTTTGCTTCTCCAGACTTACTGTATCGGATGCTTTCCTAATCTTTAATATTCTATCCAAGTAGCTCTTTGGCTAAACGAGTTCATAGCACCAATTTTCTGCACCTTCATTTTGGTCCTGGTGTCCTTTTCCTTATCAATGATTTATCTACTTATGTTTTTGAAAATTTTCAAGGAGTATGGATATTCTTTTATTCAGTTTTCAAGCATTTTTCTATCTGCACTCATAATCAAGTCTTATTTAACCGTATCCAGGACTGAGCAGCATTCTTGTGCCTTAGTCTTCTTAAACAATATACTTAGAGCTCAGTAGTGGCTGTCTCTTTGCAAAACCAACATATATTGTTAATAGGAAACTTTCTAATTATGAGTGATGTTATTGTCATCTTATTTATTTAATGTTTGATAAAATTGCAATTTGTTTTTTTGAACCAACAAAATCGTTCTAGCTAATATAGCCGATCAAGTAGATATTTCCCATATTTCACATTTATGAGAGTCTGAATCAACTCATGTTGGCTGGTATAGAATTATAGATAGTGGTCCAAATCAGATGTTATTAAGAAAACCTTTACTGCGATTCATATCTGTGAAACCTCAAATGAAGGCTTTGTGATGCAAGAATCGATGTACCACCTGCAATACCTGTGCCGGTCATTGTCAGGCATGTTGCTGCTTTGTCGTACCAGTCATGTTCTGGAGCTCATGGCAAAGTAAATGGGTACGTTATTGCCTGTATCAGTCTATGCTGTGTTTGCCTAACCAGTACAAATCATCATGGACTAATAGCATAAGAGGTATTTAGCTCTGTGCCACGCCTATACTTGTCTAGCATGGTAAGTATGCTTTGAGAGAGTATCTTAGTCCGTGATGTCATATCTTTTTGGGTTGTCTATCCATAGTTGCGCTCTGACATGTCTTCCTATCAAACATCAACTCATAGTCTTCATTAGATGATGAATTTGAGCTTTGCCATGTCTCTCAATAATTTAATGACTTGTGTAACTTAGTTTCATCATCTGGCAACCTCAACTTGTTTTTCTTTTTGCAATCTATTGATTAGAGCAGACAAAATTGTATTCCTTTGCACCCAATATTGTTCTCTGAAAATGCCAAGTTAGTGAACGGTGATATAGCACCATACTTTACACGCTTATTAGTTGTAGCATTGTTTTTTATCATTTCATGTTTTTACTAGTCATTCAGCAAAGTTAATTACTGATAAAGAGACATTATCATATATTTAGATAGAGGCAGAATTGCTTGTTCAGAAAATTGTAAAGTAGAAGACAGATGAAATTTCTTACGAAACAAAGTTGACCCTCCATCACTCTTTTTACATCAAACTATTGCAATTGGGTAATCTCCAAGTAAATAAAGTTTGTCTCCATGCAGCATATATGCTATATTTTGACTCCATTTTTAGAGGTGGAAACAGATGTTTCAAATTTGTATAATCCTTTTATATATTTAAATTTAAATGCCTTGCATTTATGATTAAAGACCTTTAAGACCATCAGTTGCTCTACAAGTATCGGACACCAACCTGGTTATTAATGCGATTACTGTGTTGTGTAGCTCAATCATCGAATCCTTGCAACAACCACTTTGATGTCAGTCGGTGGTTTGTGGCTAGCAGCAAGAAAACTAGACATGCATCCTGCTATAAAATCATTAGTTGGAAGTGTGTTGGGGATGACTGCACTTCAGGTATAGCTATAAAATTTCTTTGTACCATCTATTTTCTCTATAACGTCTTTACTGAGGTGAGCATCATATAATGCTGTTGTATTGCTGTCATTGCTCATTAATTTCCATTGTAGCGGCTAATAATAGCTGCTAAAACATAGTAATAAAATTATGCACAAAAGCTTGAGTTTTAGCCAAATAATGACTGGTCATAATATTATTAGAACCAATAGAGGCTTAGACACGAAACCTTCTGCTATGATAGCTTTATCAGAACCATGATTTGGACTATTTTGACAAAATAGGAACACCTTGAGGTACAACTTTTCATATGCGTCAAACTGATCTGAGAATGCTATCGGGCTTACCAACATATCTAACCCAATGTTACGTGCTCACCTTATAATATCTACCTAAATATTGATAATTTGTGTTTTTCTGGTAAGGCAATATGCACAACTATGCTGTATTTGCAAGAAAATAAGTTCGCAATGAAAATGCAGAGCCTGCTCGTGATCATTAATGAGTTTGGGAGATTTGGAAGACATATTTTCAGTAAGACATAATGCATGGTATAGGCTTTAACCTTTGAGGGGATCCATCTCTGTAATTCCATGAATGATTGATGAATACCTGCAAACATAAAATATCATGACTAATCATTCATATCTATATCCATCCGTACGTTATTTTGTAGTGTATAATTGATAATCAGTTGTTGAGATGAGCACAGAAATTAAGTTCCTGCAGAATGACCTGGCGCATAATGGTGATACTCAAGTGAAATCTAATATTATTAGGAAAGCGTTAGTGACTTGGAAATTACAAGACAAATTTCTAATTAAAATGCATAAAAGAGTATTGCAAATAATGAATTTATCTATTCATAGAACAAGATTTTTGTTAGGATCTTTTAATCTATGTTTTTGCAATGAAAGTGGAAAATAATCCTATTTTGGTCCTCTATTTCAGGTAACTTTAGGAATATCGACGCTTCTAACTTATGTTCCAGTCTCTCTGGCCTCAGCCCACCAAGCTGGAGCATTGACCCTGCTGACCCTTATGATCCTTCTTGCTCATACTGTAAGGAAGCCATCACCAGCGCTTCTTAAGTCGCTGGCTTCCATGCCAAAATCCAGAGCCTAAATTGGGAGGGGTGAAAAATCATTGATATTTCCTGACCTGGCGCATTAATTGATGAGCAGTGGACTTTTTGCCTAGCAGGTCTCAAGCTTATTCTCTTCCCCAAGTTATGTTTAAGCACCGATACTTTCAGCAGGGCCTGGTTTTGAGGCAGGTTATGCTATTATGATCTTCAAGGGAGAGATGCTTCAGAGGGCTGGTAGCCCCGTTTCCTTGGATATGCTGCCAGTGAGTTATATTTTGTTACATTTTAATTGTTTTTGTAAAGCAGCTGCTTATTTTAAATCTATTTGTTTTCTTTGTCGATTATCCATTCTCCATTGGGAAAACATGAACCTTACAAGGAAAATAAAATGTGCAATATTCACTTGGTTGCATGCCAATATTTTTGGCACAAATTCAGGATCTTCCTGTGTATTTTGTGTGAAATCAAAGGCTTAGCTGTGCTCGACATTTATGTATGGACTTAAAATTTGAGACATACATGGAGGACTCTGTAATCCCAGAGCATGCTCAGAAATGGTTTGAGTGGTATTATCAATATGATTAGTGAGCTCAAGCAGTGATCTAATGCAATATCAGACATTATTGGTGCTTTCATAGCAACCCCAGTTTGGGATGGGACAGACAAGGAGAGCGGGAGCACATATGCAATAAGTTTTACATTGGAACCCTGGAATTCTGGTTATGAAACTATTTCTGCTGCAATCCAAAAAGTTGAAATTGTATTGACTAGGTTATCATTTCCGTGGAGCTGTCTCTTTTCCTGTGTCTTTTGTGTGGTGGGTAATAATCTGTGGGTATTATAGTGCTGAGTTGGTGATTTGGTGCAATAAACCGATCACGGCACACGAAGACTAGACTTCTGGGGCAGAGAGAGTTGGGACTGGAAGCGGACTTGGGCTGGTCTTAGGCCCATCGGACCGAGCTGGCTTTGGGAGTATGGGCCTAAAAATAGGGCACAAGGAGATTTTGGGCTGACCTCGGGTTGTTACTTGTCCTAGTCCAGGACCGGCCTGAAGCCCGAGCCCGAACCAGACTCAAGATTGGCTTGAAACCATGCCCTAGAGTGGCTCGAAACTAGGCTCGAGATTGGCTAGAATTGTGCCCTAGATTAGCTCAAAACCAGGCCCGAGGTCTAACCTGAGCCTAAATCCAACCACACCCTGAAATAGAGGTGCAATTGAGCTAAGTTGAGTTTTTGTAGTTGGAGTTTTGAGCTCGACTTGATTCAAAATACTCGCGCTCACAACTCGACTTAAAGATCGATTGAGTCTTAATATCCAAGTTCGAGTTCGACTCGATAAAAAAAAGAGCAATACTTGGGTTTGGTTTGGTTCGACTCGAATATCAACTGAGCCATACTCACATTCGAATTCGTGCTTTGGCCATAATTAAAAATATAGTTAAAATAAAATATAACATAATATTATATTTTAAAATATTAAATTAATAATGTATATTATAAATAAAAAATAATATAATTAAAAAAATATGTGCTCGACTAGGTTCGTGAGCCTTCGAGCCATGTAGTATGCTACTCGAGTTTGACTTAAAGAATTTTGGAGCTACTCGAGCTTGGTAACATTTGAGTTGAGTCATGCTTGAATAAGAGTCGAGCTAAAGTAGCTCACGAGTTGCACCCCTACCTTGAAGTGGTTGGGTTGTTCTATTTAGATTGGGAGTCTATGACTTAGTTAGCTGGTTTCAATCAGTGAGTTCAATCTCAAATCAGGCTATTCGCCCTAATTCCATCAAATGATCAGGCTCATCCTAATTTCCCTCGTTGTCAGTCGATCCCCAACCCTGGACACCCTTCTACTATTCAATCCTTTGACTCTATGGCTTGTTGGCCCTCTTCACTCGTTTAGCCTTCTCCCATCTCTTCACATCCTTCTCGCATCGTCATTGATGACCGGCCCAAGCAGAGGCAATGTGATCCTCCTCTTGTCGGCCAATGGCATTGCTAAAAGCCATCGCCGTCATCGGTCAACCTCCTCTCGTAGGCTGAAGGCATGGCTAAAAACCAACTTCCTTGAGCTTGAGCTACTCTACTTGTTCTCCTCGTGTTACCACTAGCTGGTGGCGAGGTGCTTGTGGCTGAAATTATTTCAGACAATTATTGTTCTTGGTTTTTTTTCCAAAGAGAAAGAAATGTTTTCATTTGGTATCCTTTCTGTGATCTAAAATAAGTCAGTGATTTTTCTGGTTCAGTGTGTTCTTTTTTTTTTTTTGGGTAAAACGGTCGTTCACGTTAATCTAGCGTAAGTGCAACCAACAGAGTCAAGATACAATATGTGGCATAAAGATGGGGGTACAATCTCAGACCATGTCCATAAGACCTCTCCAGAATGATGGGCAGCAAAGGAAGCAACCCAATCAGCCGCCCTATTTGCCTCCCCGTACACATGAGAAACTTGAAACGAGTTAAAGTCTCTCACCATCCGTCGTATATCGCTAAGAAGAGGATGATCGTGTACTTGTCGCTCAGGAAGCCGAATCCAATCAATCATCATAGTGGAATCTCCTTCCAGGGTGATCTCACTAGCCTCTAGGACGCTCCTCGCATAAGTGATGCCCTCCCATACCGCCCTAAGCTATGCTCCTATGACTATTGTGCCGCCAATGTGCCGCCCTCTTGCAACAATCAGTCTGGAATTGTGATCCCGAATCACATATTCCGTCTCTCCTCTGTCTCCTCTAGTTAGCATACTACCATTGAAGTTCACCTTAAGGTGACCCAGGGTTGAGGGTTCCCAAGTGACAAAAGTGACTCTGGGCACTGTGACAGCGATGTAGGAACCCCAGGTGTCCCTAGTCCCTCTAAGTGAAGACTCTCTGATAGAGTAGATGAACTCGACTGCATGTCGGAAGGCTCTGTTCGCCGCAGCCTGTGGGTGTGCCCTCCTCTCCTCGAAGATACTGGCAGTCCTGTCTAACCATATATTGTAGGCCAGGTAGGCACAGGTAACGCCCCACTCCAACTCCAGTCTCCTCATAGATACCCTCAGATAATGTAACAAATCCTCCGCCGAACCTCAATCCCGTGACAAGGATGGTGCTGCACTCCTCCATACCTGTATAGCCCGAGGGCAGTAAAGAAAAGCATGAGTGATGGTCTCCTCCTCATCAAGGTAATCCTCACACATGAGAGTAGTCCTGACACTCCGCTTAGCTAATACACTCCGAATCAGGAGACATCCCCAGGCTACTTTCCATAAGAATAAGGCCACTCGGGGATTTTTCTAGTCGAGTGTTCTTTACTAGGCGATTGCTGCCTTCATCATTTTTGGGAATGAATTTGGTATATCTTTTAGTGGATTATGGTGCTGATGTTGCATTCCGTTGCGCTTTGTGATTTCTTTAATTATTTTGGAGATTTCTATATCCGTCTTATTCGGCAAGAATGTTCTGTAGTTCTTGTTATATGGTACAAGGATGTTTGAAGCTGGGTGCAGGAAGGTACTTTTAAGCGAAGGATAAAGGTGAAGGAAATAGGTAACTATAAATTGCATTTAGGTTTTGACGTGTTTCTGCATTGCTCTTTGGTACGCTTGCTATGTTAAATACATATTACAATGGTCTGCTGATACACTAAACTTTTTTTTGGATCCCAAGGACCCGTGTAATCACAAGGTGTGAGTATTTATCAATTAGGGTTGTATTCTATGGTTACGATTATACCAGATATATCCTTTTTCATTCCATTGAAAATTAATTGTACTAGATATGTCTTTTGGACCGATGAACGAGGATCCTAGAAAGTTAACATCCAAGCAATTGGGTTCCCATCAGATCAGCCAAATGTTTTAGCTGGAACAGGCTCAATCAGGTCAGCCAAATCGAGTTTTGGGTCAAGTCCGGGCTAGGGTTTTCGAGAGTATGCCCCGCCAAAGCCTGAGAAAAACTGCAGATAAAACTCGATCAGGGGCATAGCCCAGCCTGACCCGATTCCAGCCCTCAAGACAGTAGTATGGTAAAGCTTTTTCCTGTTAGTTATAATCCGTATATTACATTTACATATATATTTCTTTTTCTTTGTTAATGCCGTGACTACAGGAAGCAACTGGGCACCAGGGGAAAGCATGAGCAAGCATTTTATCGTACAGGGATACCACATTTTTTGTGTAAAGATAATAATATAGTCTAGCTATAAAGCCATCCACTCTTAAATTATTCAAAAAATATTAGTTATTACGTCTCAAATCTCTTCAATATTTGCATACAAGAATTAGAATACAAATATAAAAATAAAATACTTGTGCAAACCTGACATTTTTATATCAAACCAAACACCCAAAGAAGTGAGCTCATATAACTCACTCCTTAATTTCATGAACTCACTTCCAACACTCACATACAAACAAACAAGGCACCAGTCAGTGTTTCATAGCGGGGGCCAAACATGAGGCATCTCCCTAGCCACTACAATATGAAGACAACATGGTGTCACATATTTCCTACATTGCAATATCATGGTAATTTATTACTACAGTGGAGGTAGATGTTGTCCAGAAGAGCAAACTACCTAACTTGATGCAAGTCCACAATGTGAGATCCCAGCTGCATGCGCACGTTGGTTGTAATGCATTCGACATACAAATGTGATCTCCAATAAGTTGGGATATGTTGATTGTGCTACCAGAACCATTCTTCTCGTGCATCTACAGCCTTCATGCTGGTAGGTACTAAAGGCACAGATCCATAAAGGGAAAAGAAGTCATTGAGGCATTTATTCCTCCTCTTGTTATGATCCTTCAAGCTGCTGATACCAGAGCTACCAATCTCATATATCTTACCTGTAATAATAATTCCACCATATGAATAAGAAATAGCACAGTGTCTTGATATGAATCTATGATATTCCCCAAACTGGGGACAGTGCTTTCTCCAATTTTATTTAACTTTCTAGATTGCAGTTGTAAGGCTTGAGATGCTTACAACTAAAACCTAGATCATTTTAAAGTTGCATATAAATGAAAATGGGACTGTTCTATCCAAGGTCCACCGTACCGGGTCCGGTAGGCGTACCGGTTGCCTACCGGACCGGTACGGGCCGGTTCGTACCGTGCTCCGGGCGGTACGAACCGGGAAGCTCTTCCCCGCCGGAACCGGGGAAGAAGAAGAGAATCAGAGAGAGCGCGGGGAAGAGAGGGAGAGAGCCCACCTTCGGCCGCCATCGGAGAGCCGCGGAGGGGCGTCGGAGGCCGGCGGGGGGCGGCGGAGGCCGGCGGGGGGCGGCGGAGCCCGCGGGGGCGCTGCGGAGGCCGCGGCCGCGTTTTTTAATTTGGGGATTTTAAGTGAAGTCGGCACATCGGTTGCCGACTTCACTTAAAAGTCCCCAAATTAAAAAATTTGGAGATTTTTAAGTGAAGTCGGCAACCGATTTGCCGACTTCACTTAAAATCCCCAAATTAAAAAACGCGGCCGCGTCCTCTGTTTCTTTCGAAACAGTGACGCGGCCGCGGCCGCGGCCTCCGCAGCGCCCCCGCGGGCTCCCCCGTCCCCCGCCCGGCTCCGCCGCCCCTCCGCGGCTCTCCGATGGCGGCGGAAGGTGGGCTCCCTCCCTCTCTTCCCCGTGCTCCCTCTTTTTCTCCTCGCCTTCTTCGTCTCCGGCAAGGAACCGGCCTGTACCGGTTTCCACGGCTCCGCCGTACCGGTAGCTGGCCGGACCGGTTTGTACCGGCCCGTACCGGCCGGTACGGGCCGGTTCGGCATACGCTGGTTCTATCTGCTGCAAACAAACTACGAAGTAACGAATACAAATAAAGGCTCCATAGGTAAGATGTGCATATATCTATCTTGCTGCAAATCCGAGATATTCCATGAGGAAAGGAGCTCAGTTTTTAAAATACATTGCCGGCTGAAATTGCAAATTTTATTCTAAAGAATGTAGTTGTAACAGCAAAATCCAGTTCCATCAAAGCAAAAGCTACTCTACCAGATAATTAATCCTAAAACCTATATAATTTTGCCAATATTCCTTTTATGTGAAAATTCAAATATGCTGACAATAAGCCTAAATAACACTCTTTAAATTCTCTGCTTCTCTGATCATCTCCTTTTGATTAATCTAAATAACTTCTCCCACTCACTCTGACACTACCCTCCTTCCTTTCTACTTCATACAAAATGTAAATAAATCCTACTCTTAAAATTCTAAGGAATAAAGTTTCTCTCCTACTTCTCCATTTAAAAGTTGTGCATAAATAGTCCTTCACACTCTATTCTGAAAATTTTTCTGTTTTCTGCATATTTTAATGATTGCACACCAAGCATCTTCCCTCTATTCTCTCCGGTCAACATCTTTCTCTATCCTTGATCCCTCCCACTCATTCTCTCTGTTAAAAATGGTAGTATTCAGAACTAATAAAATTATGATACTGGAGTCCTGACAGGCTATCTACATTAATCTATAAACACTGATTCTGTCAATCTAATGGCTGGCACCTACCTGTGATCAGGAGACCCTAATTCTTTCCTCCTAACTCTCTCCTCAGTCCAAAGGAGGCCATCATCTCACTGTGGACATGGAAATTGTATTTTTAGTCCAAAGGAGGCCATATGGATTGTGCCTCCGAGCATTGTACAGCTCCTCTCCTCAGCCATGTGCAACTTTGACAAGTGTGATCCACCCTACAATTGATAGCAGATTTTGACTGCAAATGCTTGCATATGGCTCTATTACTATTTACTCAAGAACAATAAATTTTTAAATTTCTCTGTTTATCTTTTTGCATCTTTATCGTTATTATTTGTATATATTCTCCATGTTGATAAGATCTTTATTATTTTAAACCAAGGTCCACCGTACCGGGTCCGGTAGGCGTACCGGTTGCCTACCGGACCGGTACGGGCCGGTTCGTACCGTGCTCCGGGCGGTACGAACCGGGAAGCTCTTCCCCGCCGGAACCGGGGAAGAAGAAGAGAACCAGAGAGCGCGGGGAAGAGAGGGAGGGAGCCCACCTTCGGCCGCCACCGCAGCGCCCCTGCGGGCTCCCCCGTCCCCCGCCCGGCTCCGCCGCCCCCCACCGGCCTCCGACGCCCCTCCGCGGCTCTCCGATGGCGGCGGAAGGTGGGCTCCCTCCCTCTCTTCCCTGTGCTCCCTCTTTTTCTCCTCGCCTTCTTCGTCTCCGGCAAGGAACCGGCCTGTACCGGTTTCCACGGCTCCGCCATACCGGTAGCTGGCCGGACCGGTTTGTACCGGCCCGTACCGGCCGGTACGGACCGGTTTGTACCGGCCGGTACGGGCCGGTTCGGCATACGCTGTTTTAAACCCTTAGCATGAGTTTGTGCAAAAATTTATGTGCCCAAAATGCCCCTTTCACTATTCTTACAATGACACTTTGCCTAAAATAACTAGGATTAGGATTCAACCGTCCGCTCTTTGTGAAAAATTATCAAGACTAGGATCCAAGATGAGCTTCTTTATGGGCATGTTCCCTACTCATGAGGAATCAATGCGTTAAACCTGAATTGCATGTTGATCCTCATTTTGAATCTTAACAAGTTCCAAGAGAAGCAATGATAAAAAAAAAAGGGGTTAAAATGTCTATACCTATGGCTTAAAGACTCATGCCTTGGAAACTCTCTTCCTTTATGTCCCTATGTTCTAATATCATGAACCTTACCAGTTACATATTAGTGTTCTTGCCTTCTTGGAAGCTTTAAAGATGTTTTCCCCCCATTATCTTTGGATCATAGATATCCTTTAGGCCTTAAGAGTTTTAGCTTTCAAGTGAGCATTAGATATGGCCTAGGGGCTGTTAGTTTGGTTTTTAGAGTGTATGGCTTACTTCGCTTAGTCTTGCAAGTTTGATTTGACTTGATGTGTTTTGTTTTCTACCTTGGACTATCTTTAGTAGCACATGGACTATCTTGCTTATTCTTGGCCAACAAAAGCATCCTGTAAGTTGAAAAGAGAAGTTTGACACCAGCTCATGAACAATACGATAACTCCAAGCATGCTCTCCCATCATTTATAAAAAAAGATAATGCTAAATAATGAAGAAAGACTAACTTCAAATGGTTTAATAGTGAAGTGGGAATGAAAAGGTTTTCATTAGATTTCTTTTAATTAGATTGTGAAAAATGATTTAATAATGTCAGAACGAATTTTGATTTTATTACTGACACTGAGGTCCAAATATTCTTTCATTATTTAATCTGACAAGTTTTCCTATATTTGTTTTGCTAATCATAATAAATTAGTTTTCTAGGTACACATGCTTAAGCACACAAAAGATAACTGGTGACATCAAATAACAGCAAGTGGCTGTATGTTCTTGATTTGTAAAGGTCTAGCCCTTAAATTGACAAGAAAACTAGTTAAAAAGATTTTGCATAAATGACAGAGGTGGTGTTTAACATCTATGCTTCCATGCAGAAAGACTTTCCTAAAAGATGGAACAACTAAACACTTCACATGACTGAACCACCATAATTGTATATGCATCTTGAGATCCTTTTCATGAATAGAAGTTTCAGTAAGAGAGTTTGCTTCCAGATTGAGGTAAGTTATATTATCAGCTTCCCAATCTTTTTTTACCTCATCAAATAGTCTGTTGCATAGTCTATGTCATCTGCACTTCTGCAACAAGTTTTGACTACGCTAACCGTCAGACAGCAGCTCATCTATTCAGTATCTTTATTTATGGACAAAAGGTACATCAAGTATCTAACCTAGTCTCAATACAAGGTAAATTGAAATAATCAATTTTAGTGGGAAAGTGACAATGATTCTAAGCAACAGCATATTAAGCAACAAATTTCAGTGACTGGACAATATCCGATTTCTTATTAACATCTAAACTGCAATACAAAACTTTATAAATCCGCCAAGAAATAACCAAGATTGCCATAGAAAGGTCTTTTGATTAGACAAGACAAAGATAACATTTTTAAATAACTTTTCCTTCTTTTTTTTCCATCATTGTAATCGGCCGACACAACGTTCCAGAAAATGATGTTAACAAAAACTGTGAACAGAAAAGAATGGAGTTGTAGCTTCTGCCAGCGAATTCATCAGAAAATCATAGTTACCAAGATATTGCATCTCATTGTCAGGTAATATACGTTCATTCACAAATTGCATATCCAAATTTGCTATAAACCCTTTCAGATTGACCTTGAACTTTTCAAAAATAGTTCGAATTTTTAATAAACTAAATGTTGTGCTTTATAATATCATTTTGGTTTTTAGCTGATGCCCGAGGCCATTTGTAGCGGGAGATAAGGTGCTATTGGTGTTACAAACATGCACATAAAACTGAAAACTGCTGCATAGAATTCAGTCCTACCTTTCACCCAGATAGGAGGAGCTCCAGTGGCATTGGCAATGAGCAGCGACATAGCAATGTCTTCACAGTTCCTACAAGAATCGTAGAAGTCAACAGATGAAAATGCAAAGCTAACATCAAAACAATAGAGCCGATGCTTGAAGTGGACCTTTCCCTGGTTACATATTTACGAATAGATGATGGCATCTTGTAGGTGTACAGGTCCAAGTACTTTCGGTGGAAAAATGCTGCTTTTGACAGAACCATACTGTAAGCACCCATCCACCATACTGACCACCAGCCTCCATATCTATAATATGGCATACCATTTTCCTGCAATAACAAAAACTGTCAAGAGTAAATTCTTGGATTCTTCCTACAACATGTTGTTTCAACCGGACCGGTTCGGTACCGGATCGGAACCGGTATGGCTACCGGCATGCCCAATTTTTTTTACTTTTCAAAAATATTTAATTGGTAATCACTCTTTTTGAAATTTTTCAATGATTTTAAGTGTAATTTGATAATTTTTTTGGTATTTTCTTGATATTTTTTTGGTATTTCTATGATCCCGGTTTAACCTAATGATGCATTTTCTTGTTTTAAAATTAGACAAATCATAAAATGATTAGTGAGATGCTGCATGCTACAAGGAACGACATAAAATATTCTCAATTCAAATAGTGATGTGAAAAATATAAAATAATACAATCACTTATATACATTTAAAGTACAACATACATATTGATATATAAAATTGGGTCGAGTGGCGATAGGTTTCGTAGATATCTGAATCATAAGCATAGTCAAGAGGCACATCAACCCACCCCATTAACCAAGCAACATTATAGTTTTGTACATTCATCCCATAAGAAACACGTGTCGGGTTATAAGCACTCTCAGATCTCTCACTGAAGCTCTGGTTCTGAAAGGTGTCTTCTGATTAATAATATGGATGTAGAAAGGGCGCATCCGAAAATGCCGGCAACAAAATCCGACCGGTGAGATGCTCCAGACTGCGTAGGATAGTAGCCACCGAAAGATGCCTCAGACGCATGATATCCATACCCGTATTCGTATGGGTCATAGGCAGCCGTGGTTGTGGATAATAGGATCCAGTATACGACTCAAAACCTATACGTCTATGGATCCCACTCCATGTGCGAGGTTATTTATAGCTGCATCGTGTCCTCCTGAATGAACTCAAAGAGCCTGTCTCCTATATGCAATCGTATTTTCGCGGGCTCTATCAGATCGTGCACCATGGTCCCTATCCTATGTAGTATGTATGCATAAACTGAAACTTACGGGTATATCGAAGACCACCATGCGGCTGTCTCATAAATAATGGTCTCTTGTCCTTCACTCCCTCCATGGCCAGCAAAAACATAACCACTAGAACTGCTATCGCTGTTGTTCCAGAACTCCTCTTCGACACTCTTCATTGGCGTTGCAGGTGTCTTTTATTTTTTTGGTGTGTTGGACAGCTGCCTTTTTACCTTTATGCCCCTCTCTACCTAGCTGTCCTCCTAACCGAGTCAACCGGATAGCGTAGTAGCCTCTTCTAAGCATCTCTCGATCATATTTCTAAGAGGATGTCTCGGATAAGAAGTCATATGGTGATTGGCTTCCCTGTGGTTTTGGCTAATCAGCTGTAGGAATGCGTGGAATATTACGCTCAGCCCATTGCCCTGCATAGACCCTAGCCTTGCTGGCTACGAAGCTGGCCGGTCGTAGAGGCAATCTTGGCTCGTCAAGCTTTGGCTCCTGCTGCTAATCCACAAGCCTTTCGATCAAAGGATCATCCTCATCATCAACGAAAGCACTATGGATCAGATTTGTATACTTAAGCTCTACTTCCTCCTGAATGCACTTTAGCTTCAACCTCCTGCTGCTAATCCACAAGCCTTTCGATCAAAGGATCATCCTCATCATCAACGAAAGCACTATGGATTAGATTTGTATACTTAAGCTCTACTTCCTCCTGAATGCACTTTAGCTTCAACCTCAGATCGTAGTGAACATATACAGGATCGTTAAGGCGCTTCTGTGAGGGTGAAGGTAGACCAGTTGCGCTCACAGCCACTCAAAAAGACCTTCTGCGAGAAGATTCGGATAGCAACCCGCTTAAGATTTTTCACAGACAATCCAAAATGAATCCGCCATTCAGCTACAAAAATATTGAAGAAAAATAGATATAAGATAGTACTATATTAGTAACCATCTAACGCCAGATAAATATCCTCCTGATATGTAACATTCTCGAATTCATACTTTTCTTAACGACAACTGCTTGTTGTCCAAAGCTGTCACTACCCTCTCTAAATAATTTGGTTTATGAAAAAGAACCGTGTTGTACTATATTAATAATAGAAGATACCAGTTAACTTATACATGTCACTTAAGTTAAGTTACCTCTTCTAGACATAGTGTTGCAACTTCTAGATCAGGCTCCATCTTGTAAATGACATTACTTAGAGTGGCTAGAAGTTCGTCATCCATACCAATTTCAGTTACGCTGTACTGGAACCAAGGGTTCAGGTAGTATGCTGCACATAAAGGAGACTGTCTTAGTACAATTATACAAGTACAAAAGTAGTCTAATTTTTAATCTTCTTGCTTACATGTTAGATGCAAGTCCCTATCTATTTGGTAGTCCCATTGTTGCTCAATAATGCTGATGTACTCTTGGGCATGGGTTAGATCTGCCTCCATGATCTGAGCCTTTACTCTATCATGTGATACAGAAAGCACATATGAAGGTACCTCTTGCTATACACAGTCCGAAGCACTTCATACAATGGTCTGATAGCCTTCACTATCGCAGTGGCCCATTGTCAGAATATTTGCCTCGTCACCAAGTCTTCGACACTGCTTCCTTCAATGTCGTGCTAGGCATATCTACTATTTTGCCACTCAGGACTGACAAACATCTAACGTAGGGCTGCTTTCTTCTCAAGAAGGCTATCAAGTGCAATGTAATTGGTAGCAAACCGTATGACTCTTGGTAGAAAAGAGGAAGCACGCCTTATTTAGCCTTGGCTCTTTCTTCCGATAGCCTGAATCGGTGTTGTTTGTAGATTTTTTGGAAAGAAAAAGCTCTGGCTCTGTGTCAAATTACGTTGGGAAGGCCTTTTCGAACTTTTCCAACACCACTGAAGGAGCTTTTAAAGCCATCTTGTGGTCACTGTGGCATTATATAATGCCACAGCGGCTGCATTGTGGCAATAATCTTGACTTGGTGCGAACCGACCGATTCGCACCAAGTCGGCATCGAACTATCCGGTTCCGGCCCGAAAGGGACCGGTTGCCACAGTGCAGCTTTACTCGGTGCGAAGTGACTGATTCGTACCGAGTCAGCATCGAACCGACTGATTCGCACCGAGTCGGCATCGAACCGTCCGGTTTTGGCCCGAAAAGGACCGGTTCTGGCCGGTCCCATTTCGGTTCCGGCCTGTAGGGGATGGAACCGATTTTAAATAGCGAACCAACTTGGTTTCGCACCAGGTCGGTTCGGTACTGCCTGAACTGGGTGGTTCAGCCTAATTTAACAAACCTTAGTTTCAACATTAGTTCTTGTTCTCTCCACATACAATTCCAGAATCATAGTTATCAGACCCTCAGGCCGAAAGTTGAATCGGTGAGGAAAGTGGGTAACTAGGTTACTGATCCAACAATGGGTCAATAAAAATGATTAAAACTATTATGAAAATAGATATAGCGATAAAAACAAGAATAGTAAAGTTAAAATATAAATATAAATACTACAAAAAAAACTACAAATAGGGCCATTACTTGATGCAATGGCAAAAGGCTTAGGCTAACAAGTGCAATGGCTCGAGCCAAGTCCTGCGGCAACAACTTTGTGCAAAAGCATGCCAAAAGTTAGATTTGTCCCTAGTCCGTCCCTCTAGGGACCCAAATTGCCAAAACCATAGCTAGATAATTACCTTTTTATAATAAAAAAATTACAACTAGATTTCTATATGATGTATAGACAATTCCAACTAGTTTGGGATTAAGGCTTAGTTGAGTTGACATGAGGTATATATTTTATTGGTTTATATTTATGTGAATACAAAATTAAGGAAAAATAGATTTTATATTTTAATTTTCACTAAACATGCTTAATTCAGTAAACATAAATATGAAAAATGTATAATTAAATATGAAAATGACATTATTTTCATTAATAGTTCAAATCTATTCAAATAAATGCCCAACCAATGTCATGTGAATGCGTGCAAGTGAACACATAAATGATATTACATATGAAATTAAGAAAATCAAAAAGTTATATGAATTGATAATTCTTTCTTTTCCTTCCTTTTTTGCCAAGATGGTTAACTTTTATCAGTGCGAAGCACTACAATCTTCCCTAATGAAATCTTGAAATCATTGACTAGCTACTATTTAGCCAATTGTTTCCATAAGTGAAAAGCAGGCATTCAAGTCACCGATACCTGCTCGGTTTGCTTGCATCAAGATGAACCTGCCTCAGGCAGGTTTCACCAGGTTGACTGCATATCCAGTCCTATAACAAAAGAGAACTGGACCAGAGGCCATTCACTGGTTTTCTGGTTCAACCGACCAGTCCAGCCTGGTTTTGATAACCGTGTCCAGGGTACAGATTCATACCAAGTCTGTCTATAGGTTTTCTACCACAACAAAATTCACTTTGTTTTATAGATCTTGTTTCCCTCTTATTACTTTATTGCTATCCAAAGATGCAAAGCTCTGTTATCTCAAGCTTCTATCAATACTCTCTGAAATTCATTGAGCACCACCACCATTTAGACATTGACATTGGTTGTCAATGGTTGATCAAGATTGATGGCTTCAGCCTGTGAATAGACCTTTTTCTTGTTTTCTGGCCCAACATAGCACCCCCTGAATAAGCCTATATGATGTTTTGTTTGTTTTGCCTATAACCAATGCTGCTTCAATTGATCTTTTACCATTCAAAGGTGCAAGCTTCTATGCCTCTAGATCACATGCACCTCTAGATCACATTCCATAGATCTCCTTAACTTTCTCATTCAGTTGATAATCACGAATATATGTAACAATTCTTAATAATATAGAAAAAATCATTGAACAATCAAAAGATGGAAAAAAATGAAGGTTAATTTACAAAGAGGCATACTGATCTATAGTGAGAAAATAAATACAAAGTTCAGTATAACTCACATAGGGGATCGTATAATTGAAACAAATGCTAGGTTGTTTCATGCTTGCTTGTGAGATGTGAGTCGGTTTCTCAAAAAAGAAGTGGAGTGTAAGAGAGAAATCATCATGTTAAATCAGTGCAGCCAAGCAGCTAGATTGGTCCTAACCAGCATCCATCTGATAAGAAGCCAGCTCAATAGAAGAGTAACTTGCTATGATGTATTGATCACATTTTCATCACAAGTAATGTTCTCCCCATCTCAATAGATTTCATATGTCATTATCCTCTTGCATTTGTGGAATAAACTGATTCTTTCAGTAATATAATTTCCAGGGGAACAACAAAATGACAAAAATTTTGAAAAAATACCCATCAAACAAGGGTGAATTTGTCAACCTATATGTTAGATAATTAAGATAGGGACAAGATTTTCATTACCAGGTGAAAGGGAGGGAGAGTTCAGGAAGAGAATAGTTCCCCTTTTTTGGTAGGAGGAAGAGAGCAGTCAAGGCCAAGTGCTAAAAAAGGCTCGACTTTAGGAGATTAACCAAGGAGTAAAATTACATAATATCTATTGCATGTTAAAGAATTCTAAAGTTAAACAAGCCTGGCATCATCTATGAATTGGGGCCAGGGACCATAATATGCTGGAACTTCATGCTTTTCCAAAAAGAAATCAGCATTCACATGGCATTTAAACACCAGGATATGGAAATGTATATGTTGCATATCTGTAACTATTTCAAAGTCACAGATACAACAGAAGTACTTGGTATATTATAACCTATGTTTCATGGACTTATGTATGAGCAACAGGTGCATGCAAATGTCCAGGCTGGATCCTTATAATATTCAGGAACTTATTTAAGATGCCCGAGTGTCACACCCATGTCCAAATCTAAATGTGTACTGAAACATTGGATTAAAGCCAGAGGGTAGCATAAAATAGATTACAATTTCCTAAACAGGAGTAAGTGAACAAGTCCAAATTTGTTCTCTCTTTTTCTTACATATTCAAAAAGAATTCATTATCAAACCTCGAGCCTCACAAAAACAATATGATGCCATAAGATCAGCTAAAAAATGATCAATAAAATGCAGAATTTAGCTAACCTCAGCCAGTGAATGCATGCGTGGAACAAATCCCGCCATTGTGTCCGGAGAACTTTGCCATACTGCGAATGCAAAATCCAAAGTGGGACAAGGAACAATTACATCATCATCTACTGAAAAGATTGCATCATTTTTGAGGTCCCCAATGGGCTTAAATCTATTATTCAGATTATCTTCCTCATTCAGTTCAAATCTGAAGTTTGGTTTACGGGCACTTTGGGACTGTGAAAACACTATCTTCCTGAGATAGGCTTTAAGGCTTTCTGATGGCGGATCACTTTCACTCCAGACTACATGTATTGCATCAACCCGTAAACAAGATGAATAATGAGCCACAGATCGCTTGAGAAGAGAATTGCGCTTCCAAGTGTTTATCAGTACCGTGTAACCACCCCTAAAAGCACGTTTTGCCATTTAATCTGTATAATTACAAATGACAGCGCACACAAAAAACAAAACATAACTTCATGAAAGCCAAAATAAGCTTGCAAAGGTAAATAAAATACTTCAATAGCAGATTGTAAACCAGATAACTTCTTCTTATAAATCTCAGAAAAAAATAAATTCAATAATAGGGTAAAACACTTAAACATATATTGCATAAGTCATCTCCTCAAAGAAATGTTAACATCATGGAAAACTGAAAATGCATCAGCATCAAGAACGCATATAGATAGTCGAATGAAGTACTACACCAGGCTTAAGATTCATAGGAAAAAAAAAACTTCATGTTTGCAAGCTCTTTAAGAATCAACAGATGAATAATAGCACAATCTCAGATCATAATCATTTGAAGTTCCATTTTCAACTTCTAGGTTTGACCAAAAAGCTAGATCAAGGAATTTTTTTCATAATAATTTTTTCCAGCAAAGACAAGCAACCATACGAAAATAATATTTCTGGAAAAGTCAAATACATTTAATAATTTTGTAATCTAGACAAGAAATTATTAAGAATACACCACTTCTACATGGTTTTTTCACTTTACTGGTAAATAGCAACAGTCAATATTATCAGGTTAAATGCAGAGAAGCTGAAACCAGCCTCTGAAGACAGTATCAGCTCCCAGTTTCTGTTCCACATAAACAAAACAACAATATTTGTGCAAAGTATTTGATGCCAGCTTTAATTACAACGCATAAGTTTCTAACCAATGGCCAACTCCCTCAAGAATTGTATTCAGATGCCTTTAAAATACTTTGATCAAGTCCCCTTCAGTCTCTCCTAAATCTTCAACTGGATTACAAGACCAGAATCATTAAGACTGTAATGCTACTAAATTAGACATGTCCACATCATCTCAAATGGGTTTTTATTTGTGTTATGTAAATGTTTTTCCTTTCCCAGGGTAGGTTTGCTGTATTGCCCGACATTGCCTAAGTACCTTGGATTTTGGGTTTTGAAAATGTTGGAAATCTCTGCACTCATTATCAGGGCAAACTGAGATATGTTCTACAATTTGTGATATGTGATATCCAGCAAGTCTTAAGTCTGAAATTAGTGTAAGAATCAAATATGCTTTATTAAATCCCATGGTGATCAACTTACTGGTTTATTTGTTGCCTATCCAGTTGAATTACCTTGAACACAATCGCGAATGACAACCATGTCATCTAATTACATAACACTAATTGCCTTGTAAATTATTTTAGATAGTGAATTAGTTTTACTATTATCATAGTGTTTTCAAACAACACACAGTGTGTGTTCTTTTATGGATCTCAGGAACAATTTGACACCATGATTCCAGGTTCTCAGCTCATTTTTATTTTATCTCTTCTCAGGCTAATCAACTAATCCAGGTAAGTCGTACAACACTACCAAGATAACAAGAACAATAATTTTCTTCACTAGGTTCCAAGCTCCTACAGTCTGGATTTCCATTTTTTTAACCTTCAATTTCACCTCCTTTAAACAGTTGACCAACTTCTCAGGGTCTCTCGATGCTCAATTCTAGTTACATTTTAGATCCCAAAAATGCATACTCAGTTCCCAGGCTAACTTCTGTTTCCAAAATTGGCAACTAAAACACCACCAACAACCTTAGAGTTACAATATCATTGCCAACCACCTAAACCACAGGCCCAAACCCTTAGAAGATTTATTATGAAAATAATTTACTTCATTCATCAATCACTTGTATACACAAAAAAAAGTTAATTTCTTTTGTACAACATTTAAGGTTGGATCTAGTGAGACATTAACTGCCTTTAAATAAAAGAGAAACTGAAGCTGAAGTAGGTGTACAACAAGGAGGATCTGAAATAGGGAACATGGAAGCAACTGAATGAACCAACAAAAACATAGGGGCATCTGCAGAAAATGGAACACAGTCTTCTGACAAAAAAAATTATGCATTAGAATGCTGATCCAAGCATTCTGTACTTGGCCTAGAAAAATACAACTTTCACAACTAATCTAATTAAAAGAGTCTTGTAAATAGGATGAACAGATACAATTTAAGCAGGGCATATTAAAAGATTGTAGTTGATATTTCACTTTTATGCACCAAGGCTTAATTTTTCTAATTCAAATTGGCAAAAGAATAGGATAGTCTTTCCAGGGACGTTTTCTTGATATCTACCCTCTTTGTACTGACAGACCAGAGTGTAACAGGCCTACACTTATTTGTTAACTGATAAAAAGATATAGATCCACTGGTAAGCACAAAAGCACTAATTTTGTAATTTTGTATGGCAAAAGTATCAAGAACGAGAAGTTCTTGAGAAGAAAATTTTAAAAAGCTTCCACTGTGGCATAAATTTTTGCTTTTACTTTTGTTTTTATGGCAATTTAAACTGATATGTATTTCTTTTACTTTTGCTTTTATCTCGATTCAAAGTTAGCCCCATCGACAGAATGAAATGGTGTCCGATTTCCTTCCTTGGCTAGAAGAAACCACCTTAGTTAATTTGGCAGCCTGCCACATCATCTTAACCAATTTCTCCCCTTTGATCCAATTCACCTACCTAGCTCCATCCACCATCAATCTTTAACCAAATCCTCTTCTCCCCATTTTCTTGACCTCTTTATGGCCTTTCTCTACAGCTAAATGCAGAAAAAATAGGACCCAACAGAGCTTTACAAAATTCCTAATTTATGTCACTACTTGACACCAACTTTCAGCACGATTGCACAAGAGGCAAAACACAATCCCCCAATCACCCCAACAATATAACAAATAATACACTTTAAACCAGGAAAAACAGAAAACAATCACTGGCAAGGGCGATACTCACCAGTAATTGGATTCCTAAGATTGTGCCTGTGAAACCCAGTGGACTGGGCCCGATCCATTTGACCGGCCTAGCCAAATTTTGGGCCAAGCTTCACATGCGATGCACGTGAGGAAGGCAGGGAAGAAGCCTCTGACTGGGAGTCTTCTTCCACCTTGATCGTGTCAAAGATCGAGAAGCTCATCGTGATCCAAAGACTAGCCAGATAAAGCTGGGGTTCTCTATTTAAAAACCTCTTCCTCTTTCAAATTCACCCAAGATCAAACCACCGATCCCGAGCTCCTCTTCCGGATTTTCTTCCTCGATTTGTCGTCGGAAGGAGCCGCCGAACCACCTCGCCGGATCGAGGTAAGTGCTCCTCGTCTCCTTCTCTCTCTCTCCTGGTATTTTAGCCGTGAACCATCACGATTTGAGTCAGTGAATTGCCGGACAATCATCTGAAATAGAGGTGCCCTATTTCGGTCTTCATCTTCCAATTCCGCCGCCACCAGCCGCCGAGTTTGGTCAGGGTTGAGGTCGCCTGTGGCTACCGTCTGGTAGGTAGCTGGGCCACCATGGCTGCCACCCCCTTGGACATGTGGCGAGAAGGAGGAAAGGAAAAGGATAAGGGGAAAAGAAACTTCTCCGTTCATGAAGAGAGAAGAGAAAGAAGTTTCTCTCTCTTCTTCCTTGTTCTCTCTATTCTCTCTCTTATTTTCTCTCTCATCTCCCTCTTTCTCTCTCTTCCCCATCCTTTCTCTTTTTTGTTTCTCTCTTTATCTAGACTTTCTATCTCTAGAGTTGATTGAACTCCGTAAGTACGACTCTTAGTAATTTTTGGATCAATCTAGGCGAAGGGTCCAGATCTAGGATCGTCAAGCAGCTTGTCAGCCCCCACCTTGCTCCTTGCAAAATACTGTTGGATTTAATGACCCCCGATCGTTGTTGAATCATTTGTGCCCTAGTCCGAACATGATTCAATGAAATCATCTTGATTGGACCGACTCAAATGTCGGGCACTCCTACTTGGTTAGCCCCTGTAAGGGTGTTGGAATTTAGAAATTTTATTTTTAAAATTATTATGACGAAATTCTAATGAAAAGTGTAATTTTGGAATATTAGGATCTAAAAAAGATTTCAAGATTAATTGAACCTATTAGTTGGATTGCATTTGCAAACTAAGTAATGATCTGCCTTTTCTAGAATTTTTTTATTACATCAAAAAAATTGTTAATCGATTTATATGTAATTTATGAATTTTATGAGATAGTGTTTCGAATGAAAAATAGATATATAATTTGGAGTAATATTTGTTGAACCATTGTTATATTTTTTAATGATCTTACATCACACACATATATATATATATATATATATATATATTTACTGGAATATGATATATATATATATATTATTTTGTAAAAAAAACTCTGATATGTATCAGATTTGAACTCTCAACCTTACTATATTTTGGACCCTGCCAGTTGGGGGTTATGCAGTTGCACTTCGATTATTATTGAGCTCATTAATTCTATTTCTGGCCCTGCCATAGGATATAAATGTGGTATTCTGGCCCACTCCGCAGGATATAAATGTGGTATTCTGGCCTACTCCATAGAGTATAAGTGCGGTGTTCTGACCCACTTCACAGGACATAAATGTGGTTCTATTTATAGTCTAGCCACACGGTATAAGTGTGGCCATAGTTTAAGGCTGTAGAAGTTGAATATGATTTGTTTCAAATCGAATTTATGATTACGTATCCGAATATTTGAAAGATATAGATTTTAATTGATTTGTGTTTTAAAACAAAATTGATTATATTTTTACACTGTTTTGTGGTAAAAATAAATTTTACTATTGTATCTTCTGTTATGATATGAATTGTCTAGTTAAGATATTCATTACTTACTAGACTCTCTATACAATTTCTTACTATTTTTATAGATATGAAGAATTAACTCGACTCAGAGATTTATTATAAGTGAGTGATTTGAGACCAAATTTTGATTAGACTAGATTTTATTTTAGAGTTGATGCAAGATTTTGGAATATTAGTGGTTTTGTAAGACTTTTAATTATGTTATTTAATTAACATTTAAATGTTATTATTTAAATTTCTTTTGTTGTTTAATTATGATATAATGAGATGCCTTGCATGCTTACGGAGAGAGTTCTCAATAAGTATGTGGCAGTTGCCGTGACCATCGGCTCACAATCTTGGGATGGGGCATAACAGTGCCAACAAACTAAAACCAAATTCTCTAACAAACAGACTAAATCATATAAAAAACCATTTTGATAGCATCTCCTGTTATAAACAGAGCAGGTCATATGAAAAGTTCCCATTTTTTACTATTATCTCATCTTATAAACAGACTACATGATATAAAATACCATAAACAGAGTCCGTGATATGAAAAGTTACCATTTTGACTACTATCTCATCTTATAAACAGACTGCATGATAGAAAAGACCATCTTCGGTTGCATCACACCACTTCTATGGAAACAACAGAAAAGATAATGAAGAAGAGACAAGAAGAGAAGGGAAGGGTTAGAAAACCTGGAAGGAGAGGAGACGGAAGAGGAAGGCTGGTAGTTCCACCCCATGAGGGGCCCCACCTGGCGAGAGACGAGGAAGAGAGCGAGGAGAACGCAGGCGACGAGAAGGACCCGGGCCTTGACGAGGCCGGCGAGCTTCCGGGACCGGAGGAGAAGCAGCGGAAGCGAGGCGCGGCTAGGGTACCCGAACCCACGCGAGGCGGCCTTCTCCTTCGCCGGCGAGTAGGGCAACCCGGCAATGGTGGAATCGACGGAGGCGATGGCTCCGGCGCCGGCGGAGGTGGCCGCCGCTGCGACGGATGTGGCGTCTCGGAGACCCATGATGGCGGCCATGGCCGCATTCCATCAAATGGGGGAGGGGGAGGACGCGCTTCTCGCTCCCAGATCTAAATTCGAATCGAATCGGGTTCCTCTCGTTGTGCGGTATAAAAAAATAGGCCCGTCAGATGGGATCGGATCTATTCTTCGTTCCACACTGCTTTTCGCGCGCTGGAGGGACGCGTGGTGACGTGTCGTTGTCTGGAGTTTGTTAGTCAGTCGGTGAGTTGATGACCACACTTTTCCAGAACCATCCACGTGAAAGCGCTTTTTTATGAAAACAAGACTTTTTTGCAGGACTTTTATGGCATCCAAGCTCTGTATGAATCTCATATTAAAAAAATAAGAAAAATTCTGTTTTAGCTTTACTTTTCGGATATTTTTATTATAAAATTAATTGAATCATGAAACATTGGTTTAGATGGTAAAACAAAACCTCCCGGCTGCATGATACACACTTGGATGCTCCCCATATTTCTTTCATAAATTTGCGCTTGATGAATATATTCACCTTCACGACCCCATGTTACCATTTTTAGCATAGCATCTCTAAACAACTCTTGGAAGGCTTTTCCTCAAGGAAAGATGCTTGATATAAAAGGAGTAGTTAGATGTGTTGTCTTGCTTTCCTTCCTCCATGGTTTAACCATGTTGGATGTGGTTAACAAGTAGCATTTTGTGTCCCTATGTTTTGTAATTTTTACAAGCATTGCATTTGATGTCTTTACCATCTGTAGGTGCTCCCTTTCTTATTGTCTTTGTAATTCCATATGTATATATATGTATATATATTTATATGTATATATATATATATATATATATATGTGTGTGTGTGTGTGTGTGTATGTGTGTGTATATATATAAATATTATATATATGTATATGTGTGTGTATATATATGTCTATCTATGTATATGTATATCATAGAGGATAAGAAAATTCTTCCACATGGTTCCTATGATCTTGGCCTCTTTAGAGGACATATTAGCTTTGTTAGAAGGTGTTAACCTCCTAATGGATTTTGATGAATACAAAACACTAGAGTAAAATTCCATTATATCTTAACAATTCAATTGAGAAATTCATGTGTTTTATTTAGAATATTGTTAAGAAATGTCTAGGCAAGTTTCCATAATTTTTATGAATTTATTGAAGAATATTTTGAGCTAAAGAAAAGTTCAGGGACAGCCGAGACGTCTCCTGATAGTTTCAGAGACGTCTCTGGCACAAGCAGGAAGAACTGACACACTTGGAGACGTCCCCGGCTCCTGTCGAGTCGTCCCCGCGTTAGCGGAGTCGACTCTCTCAGTAGCGGAGTCGACTCTCTCAGTGGCGGCAGAAAGACGCTTTTCAAGGGATATGCGCGAGACGTCCCCGCTATACGCGGAGTCGTCCCCGCAAGCAAAAAGGAGACTTCCCGAGTCGTCCCTAAGATGGCGGAGACGGCTCTCTCAGGGTTTTCCAGAGAATGGTTTTTTCGGTGATAAGGAAGCGGAGTCGACCCTGAGAAAGCGGAGTCGTCCCCACGCATAAAGTGCAGACAAGCGGAGACGTCCCCTGAAAGAGCGGAGTCGACTCTCTCAGGGAATTCCAGAGGACATGATTTTCGGAGATAAAGAAGCGGAGTCGTCCCCAAAGCAGCGGAGTCGTCCCCACTCAAAAAGCGCTAACACGCCGAGACGTCCCCGTAAAGTGCCGAGTCGACCCCAGATAAAGTAAAAAGTAAAATCCTATAGGCGAGACGTCTCTCGTTGTAGCGGAGACGTCCCCGGAGCGCCTGGGACGCGACAGACAGCTTTTCAGGTTTGATTTGAATTTCAAATCTTCTCTACTTTATCTCTAACGGCTATATTTGCTTTTTGGGCTATAAAAGGGAGCTCTTAAGTGCTTCTCAACAACTCTTTACCAACCAAAAGCAAAATCATTCAAGAGAGAAGTTAGAAAGAAAAGCTCAAGGGAGTGAGTGCATTCAAGAAAGGAAATCAAGTGCTTACAAGTCTCCCAAGCGATTTCAAGCTCAACCACTCTCGTGTGCTCGGGATTCAAAGCTCACACCCAACCCTACGCGTCCCACATCGGAAGAATCAACAACTCCCACGCTTCCAACGGCAAAAAGATTCTTCCGGATTTCATTGTTCATAAGTGCTATATTTGCTTTCTAGAGCTTTTATATCCTTTTGTACACTCTTTTATTGTGGTGCTTGTTCCAGTCAAGGGACTTGGAACAAGGGAAAGGGCGTCCCAAGCCTAAGAGAAATTGGGGGTTTTGGGTTTGTTGTGAGCCCGGTGTAAAACAACGAGTTGGGTAGTGAACTCGCAAAACTACCGTACTGTAATCTTGGATTATAGTGGAAATTCCCAAGGCGCTTTGGGGAGTGGATGTAGGAGCGGTGAAGGCTCCGAACCACTATAAAACCGTGTGTTTGTGGTTGTCTCTTCTTATCGCTTTATCTTTGCTTTAGTTCATATATTAGTGTGTTTTATTTTTAAATTAGCCAAAAAGTTTTAAAACACCCAATTCACCCTCCTCTTGGGTGACCATCTCTGGGCAACAAGTGGTATCAGAGCGGGTGCTCTTATATTCCTTGAAAGACCTAACCGTCTTAGCCAAAGATCTAGATGGCAACACCCTTTAACAATGTTCCAGCCGAGGGGCAAGCAACCAATAGACCTCCACTCTTCAATGGGACAAATTATACCTATTGGAAGACTAGAATGAGAATCTTCATTCAAGCACAAGACTATGCCTTGTGGAGGGTTATAGTCAAGGGACCACAAGAACCATCACATGTGGTCAATGGCATTCGAGTTCCCAAACCTGAGGAGGATTGGGATGAGAATGATGATAGGATGGCTCAACTCAATTCTAGAGCCATGAACTCATTATTTTGTTCCTTAGATGTAAATGAGTTTAATAGAGTCTCCACATGTACTTCCGCTAAGGAAATATGGGATAGGCTTGAAGTTACCCACGAGGGTACAAATCAAGTCAAAGAGTCCAAAGTGAACATTCTAGTTCACAAGTATGAATTGTTTAAGATGGAACCTAGTGAAACCATCACATGCATGTTTACACGTTTTACCGAAATTATTAATGGCCTAAAAAGCTTGGGCAAATCTTACACTAACCCCGAACTTGTGAGTAAAATTCTCAGGTCACTGCCAAAAGCATGGGAAGCAAAGGTCACGGCGATTGTAGAAGCCAAAGACCTCAACACCTTGGGGCTAGAACAACTCTTGGGCTCATTGATGACGCATGAGCTCACGATGAAGCAGCATGAAGAAGAGCTGCCAAAGAAAAGGACAATCGCACTCAAGGCCACCTCAAGTGTATGTGAAGAAGAGAGCAGTGAGAGTGAAGAAGAAAGTCAAGATGAGGACTTGGGTTTGATAGTAAGGAAATTTAAAAAATTCATGAGAAGAAAGAAACCATTCCCAAGAAAGAAATTTGGAAGGAGAAATGATTGGGAGAAAGAAAAGGAAAAAGAAAGAGACCCAATCGTATGCTATGACTGCAAGAGACCGGGACATATTCGTTCCGAATGCCCTCAACAAAAGAAGCACTTTGGAAAGAAGAAGAAGAAGGCATTGAAGGCAACATGGGATGATAGTGACACATCATCCTCCGAAGAAGAGAAGGAAGAGACCGCCAATCTATGCTTCATGGCGTTCGAAGATGACGAGGTATGTCAAAACCCAACTATAAATTTTACTTTAGAAGAATTATATGATGCTTTTCAAGAACTTATGGGTGATTGTAGTATGTTGGGAGCAAAGAATAAAGAATTAAAAGCCTCCAATCAAAAACTAAAGGAAAACATTGAAAACCTATTAATTGAGAAGGAGAGCGTCAAAAATATGAACACTACTAACCTAGAAATCGAAAATTCAAGGCTTAGCACTGAAAATGTAAAGGCAAAAACACTAATCAAGGAATTAAATCTAAAAGTAAATTCCCTACTCAAGAATAATACCTCACTTGCGCAAACTGTTGAATCTCTTAAAAAGGATATGGAAGAACTAGTTAAAGAAAATGTGAATCTTAAGAATGAGATACATAAGTACAAGCCAATTGTTGAAAAATTCACACAAAGCTCTGAAAAATTAAATCTTATTCTTTCAAATCAAAGAGCTGTTTTCAATAAAGCCGGATTAGGATATAAAACTAATAAGCAACAAAAGTATCTAAAGAATTTCTTTGTAAAAGCAAAAGATGTAAAAACTGAAAAACCAACATGCTTTCTTTGTGGAAAGATTGGACATAAAGCCTACTCTTGTATTCAAAGAAAAATCCAAACTAACAAGAGTACATTTGTAAAAGCTAAAAACATAACTAAAATATGGGTGCCTAAAGGAACCAACTACACTAACCACGAAGGACCCAAGAAAACTTGGGTACCTAAGAGCTTCACATGATCATTTTGCAGGTATGCCTTGCAGCCGGGAATAAAAGGAGAATGTGGTATCTTGATAGTGGCTGCTCAAGGCATATGACCGGTGACAAGAGTCTCTTCGTCACCTTGGAATCGAAAGAAGGAGGGTTAGTCACATTTGGAGACAATGCTAAAGGCCGAATTATTGGTGTTGGTAAAATCTCCATATCACCCTCCTCATTTATTGATAATGTATTGTTGGTTAATGGACTAAAACATAATTTGTTAAGTATAAGTCAATTTTGTGACAAGGAATTTAAAGTATCATTTGAATCATCACTATGCATAATTAGTAGTCCATTTGACAATGAGGTCATACTCACAGGACATAGGCATGGAAATGTTTACATGGTAGATCTTGATGATCTCACCATGAAGGATGGCCAATGTCTTGTAGCTATGAATCCCAAAGTCAATGAGACTAGTTGGTTATGGCATCGTAGGTTAGGACATGCTAGCATGGATTTAATTTCTAAATTGATTACAAAGGATCTAGTCAAAGGACTACCGAAAATAGACTTTGAAAAGAATAAAATTTGTGCGGCATGTCAATTAGGGAAACAAACAAGAAGTTCTTTCAAGTCTAAGAACATAGTCTCAACATCAAAACCCTTAGAACTAATTCACATGGATTTGTTTGGACCCACTAGAACTGCTAGTCTAGGGGGTAAGAAATTTGGTCTTGTCATTGTTGATGATTTTTCACGTTTTACATGGGTTTCATTTCTTGCACACAAAGATGAGTCCTTTCCCGCTTTTATCAAGTTTCATAATAAGGTTTCAAATGAACTTAATCTTAAACTAAAAGCAATTAGGAGTGATCATGGTACCGAATTTGAAAATCAACACTTTGAAAAGTTTTGTGACAAAAATGGTATCAATCACAACTTCTCGGCACCTAGGACACCCCAACAAAATGGGGTGGTAGAAAGGAAGAATCGCACACTAGCAGATATGGCTCGTACCATGTTGTGCGAATCGGATCTACCAAAGTATTTTTGGGCTGAAGCAATAAATACCTCATGTTATATTTTAAATCGTGCTTTAGTTAGATCCATCTTAAAGAAAACACCGTATGAATTGATGAAAGGTAAGAAACCACATATAAGTTATTTTCATGTTTTCGGTTGTCGATGCTTTATTTTGAACAATGGAAAGGACAATCTCAGTAAATTTAGTGCTAAATCAGATGAGGAGATCTTCTTAGGTTATTCCTCATCTAGTAGAGCATACAGGGTCTTCAACAAGAGAACTCTCGTTGTTGAAGAATCCATTCATGTTGTGTTTGATGAAACTAATGGAGATTCTTCTAGAAAAGAAGAAGATGGTGATGCAGGTATACTTGAAGACGGGATCAAGGAATTCTCCATACAAGACAAACAACATGAGGATGAGATCAAAGAGGATACAAATCAGCAAGATGAAGAAGATCAACCTCCATCAAGAAATCAAGATCTTCCTAAAGAATGGAGGTATGCACATGGTCATCCAAAGGATCTAATCCTTGGTGATCCTTCACAAGGTATAAGAACTAGATCCTCTTTAAGAAACACTAGTAATTATTTTGCCTTCGTTTCACAAATAGAGCCTAAATCACTAGAAGAAGCTGAAAAAGATGATAATTGGATGAATGCTATGCAAGAGGAATTAAACCAATTCGAAAGAAATGAAGTTTGGACTCTAATGAAAAGACCCCCTAATGTTTCAATTATAGGCACCAAATGGGTATATAGAAATAAACTAGATGAAGATGGGATAGTAATAAGAAACAAAGCTAGGCTAGTGGCCAAAGGATATAATCAGGAGGAAGAAATAGATTTTGATGAAACTTTTGCTCCTGTTGCTAGGTTAGAGGCTATTAGACTGCTTTTAGCATATGCATGCTTCATGGATTTTAAACTCTATTAAATGGATGTAAAAAGTGCATTCTTAAATGGCTACATAATGGAGGAAGTTTATGTAGGACAACCTCCAGGTTTCGAAAATCACTTACATCCAGATTATGTGTATAAATTGCATAAAGCATTGTATGGACTTAAGCAAGCTCCTAGGGCATGGTATGAAAGATTAAGTAATTTCCTAATTGAGAACAAATTTAAGAGAGGAAATGTAGACAAAACCCTCTTTATTAAAAGAAAAGGAAATGACTTATTGCTTGTACAAATTTATGTGGATGACATAATTTTTGGTGCTACTAATGATAGTCTCTGTCAAGAGTTTGCCAAGCTTATGCAGGGAGAATTTGAAATGAGCATGATGGGTGAGCTCAACTTCTTCCTTGGGCTACAAATAAAACAATCAGAGGAAGGCATCTTCATCAGTCAGTCCAAATACATCAAGGAAATGCTGGAAAAATTCAAGATGAAGGATGCAAAGGAAATCAGCACACCCATGGGCTTAAGTTGCAAGCTTGACAAAGATGAAAAAGGTAAAAGTATAGACTGCAAATTGTACAGAGGTATGATAGGCTCTCTACTTTACCTTACTGCTAGTAGACCAGATATATTATTCAGTGTTTGTGTGTGTGCTAGATACCAAGCATGTCCTAAGGAATCACACTTGCAAGCTGTTAAAAGAATTTTTAGATATCTAGTAGGGACATCTAATGTAGGCTTATGGTATTCTAAACAATCTGATATAAATTTAACTGCTTATTCTGATGCTGATTTTGCTGGGTGCAAACTCGACAGAAAAAGCACAAGTGGCACTTGTCAATTCTTGGGTGCCAATTTGGTTTCTTGGTTTAGCAAGAAACAAAATTCAGTTGCCTTGTCCACAGCTGAGGCTGAGTACATTGCAGCTGGAAGCTGTTGTGCCCAAGTTCTCTGGATCAAGCAACAACTTGAAGACTTCGGTATTAAAATGGACAATATACCAATTAAGTGTGATAATACAAGTGCAATCAACTTAACAAAAAATCCTGTCCAACACTCTAAGTCAAAGCATATAGAGATTAGGCATCATTTTATTAGGGATCATGTGCTGAAAAATGATGTGATGATTGAATATGTATGTACTGAAAATCAATTAGCTGATATCTTTACAAAGCCCCTTTGTAAAGACAGATTCAATTTCTTAAGGAATGCTTTGAGCTTGTATGATCCTAGCAAATGAATTGAACTTGTATTGCATTGCTTTGCTACTCGAACTAGTAATCCACCTCAAGGCAAACATAAGTGAAAGCATGAATTCATCTAAACTAAATGACGAACTGGTTGACTTTCCGGAGGATGGTTACCCTCCCTTGGACTCTTCATGGAGATATTTTCAGAGCCTATTTCATAGGTATTCGAAATTTGGTCAAACGTTCCTCATTTCAATATTATTAATTCAAAAATCATTATCAAATTTTTATAGGATGTATCATTGAGGGGGAGGATCACAAACAAATTCACTCTAAGCTTATCAAAAGAGATCATATTGATTGGGGTGATTAAACAAAAAAAAAGGGAGAAGATAGAATACAGTCTGAAATTTTTCAGTGCCGGAGACGTCTCTGGCAAATCGCAGAGACGTCCCCCCAAGCGGAGACGTCTCACCTTAGTCGCGGAGACGTCTCGGGGACCGAATGAGGCCTTTTTAAATAGGTCAAAATCGCTCGAGCCGACTCGAGCTTTCTCCCTCATTCCCGACCAAAACGGAAAGCCCTAGCCTCCATTTGCCCTAAATCACAAACCCTAGCCTCCATTTGCCCTAAATCACAAACCCTAGCATCCATGGCACCAAAGAAAGCTAGGACGACCCGTGGGAAGCGACCTAGAGTAGCGGGCGACGGTGAGGAACGGCGGGAAGAACCCTCCGCACCTTCTCCTCCGGTTGCTCCGCCAACCACAACGATTTCCTGTGCAAATCGCACAGTCACAACCGGTAGGTACATAGACTTTGCATTTTTAGATCATGAGGGGTTCTCTATTGGAGAGAGACTCCGAGCCCAAGGGTGGGAGCATCTTTGCACCCTCAATACCTCGACCTACCCCGGCCTTGTTAGAGAAATGTTTAGTAATATGGCTTTAGGGGACTTAGGGTTCACCGCACATGTCCGAGGGACATTAGTAGAAATTAATGAGGACATCTTATCCACTGTTTTGCAAATCCCTAGGGACGGCGAGGCTCCAACCTCACATCCCCAAAGGGAAGTAGCTCTAAACTTAATTTTAGGAAGAGAGGACTGCGACCCTCTTGATGTTGTCAACTTCCAGGACCTAAATGCAGAGATGAGACTCCTTTTAAGCATTGTCAACCGGGTCCTATTTCCTAAAACCGGTCGCTTCGATTTTGTTTCGGAGCGAGACTTAGTTATAATGCATCACATCCTACTAGGGATCCCTCTAAACCTTCCTAGACTCATGCTAAATTACATTGCCCTATGTCATAGGTATTCTAGATTTAGTATACCCTATGGCATGATCTTTACCTTAATCTTCAAACACTTCAAGGTTTCCATTCCATCAAATGAACCTGCAAAGCCCTTAAGAAACACCGACTATTACAATGAGGGCTCAATGAGAAGAATGGAATTTCACAAGATAGATGGGTCTTGGGTCAAGGTTCCAAAAAGAAAAGCACAAACCATAGAGGCTGAGATCCCACATCATGAGTCTGACCATCACTCTCCTCCACCTAGCAACATGGACATCCCTGATATTCCCTCCAGCTCAGCTGGACCTTCCACATCCATGCCACCACCTCCTCCAGTCAGTGGGCCCTCCTTCCTATCAGAGGAGCAGATGCACACCTTAGCATCTGTTATTTGTCAGCAGATGAGAGAGGAGATGAGATCCATGATGTCTGCAGAGCTGGCCCCCATCAGACAAGAGCTGCAGGAAATTAAGGCTCAAATTGAAGCCCAAGAGCAACAAATAGTTGGGGTGGGTACCACCCAAACCTGCAGATCATTAGAGCTCAAGGACAGCTTGAAGGCCATTTCCAAGAGCCTCAAAGAGTTGACAAAGCCAGATGGCAATGTGGGCACCTTAGTTGCCCAACTTAGAGGCAGAATTGAGATGGCAACCTTAGAGTTTGAAGCACTTGTGGCAGGTTTCCACAAGTCACAGGGAGATCACTTTAAGACCCTCATGGATTCTATCAATGGTTTCATAGATGCAGCCTGTAAGGCTTATGCACAAAGTACAACTGGTAGGCCCCATGAGCAACGACGCCGATGATGGATATCCTGTAGGATCTTCTTTTTGTAAATCCTAGGCCATTTTGAAACACTTTTGTATTAGAAATCAATACTTGTAATGATTTCTTCTTTTGACTATGTACTGACTTCAAAGATCTACAATGACATATGAATGAATACAATTTCTTTTGAAAACCTTGTGTACATTGCCAATTCTGTGTATGTGTTTCTGTGATTGTGCATGTGATTGTGTGATATGCCATAAAATCCTACCACATACCTTGAGTATTCAAATTTGATACAAAGAAACAATGCACATAAAACAGGGGGAGCACACCTTGAATATGCTGAATTTTACTAAAAAGGATAATTTGTCCCCTTCATGTTGATGACAAAAAGGGGGAGTAGATATTTGTATATTGAAAGGGGGAGTAGAAATTAGATATTGTATATTGAAAGGGGGAGTAGACATGGATATTGAATATGGAATGCAAATTTTTTAATCATACTCCAAAGTTGATTTAGAAAAGATAAAATTGAAGAATATTGATTTTAAGATAATTGCCCTTCTGGAAAAGAAAGGGGGAGTCAAAAAGAATCTAGCTTTCAATTATCTTCAGCATCAATATTTCATTCTAACTTGATTCAAATTCAGTTCATATGATAAAATCATTTAAGAACTATAAAGATCAATCTTATGCACAAGGAAAGAACTGAAAATTGAATATTTTGAGTGATGCACATTGTATCTAGTTCAAATCAAAACATTATACTTGTATATCTGATCAATACTGTGTATATGTTTAAATTTCAAATTTTGCATATACTCAGTGTTTTGTCATCATCAAAAAGGGGGAGATTGTTAACCTCCTAATGGATTTTGATGAATACAAAACACTAGAGTAAAATTCCATTATATCTTAACAATTCAATTGAGAAATTCATGTGTTTTATTTAGAATATTGTTAAGAAATGTCTAGGCAAGTTCCCATAATTTTTATGAATTTATTGAAGAATATTTTGAGCTAAAGAAAAGTTCAGGGACAGCCGAGACGTCTCCTGATAGTTTCAGAGACGTCTCTGGCACAAGCAGGAAGAACTGGCACACTTGGAGACGTCCCCGGCTCCTGTCGAGTCGTCCCCGCGTTAGCGGAGTCGACTCTCTCAGTAGTGGAGTCGACTCTCTCAGTGGCGGCAGAAAGACGCTTTTCAAGGGATATGCGCGAGACGTCCCCGCTATACGCGGAGTCGTCCCCGCAAGCAAAAAGGAGACTTCCCGAGTCGTCCCTAAGATGGCGGAGACGGCTCTCTCAGGGTTTTCCAGAGAATGGTTTTTTCGGTGATAAGGAAGCGGAGTCGACCCTGAGAAAGCGGAGTCGTCCCCACGCATAAAGTGCAGACAAGCGGAGACGTCCCCTGAAAGAGCGGAGTCGACTCTCTCAGGGAATTCCAGAGGACATGATTTTCGGAGATAAAGAAGCGGAGTCGTCCCCAAAGCAGCGGAGTCGTCCCCACTCAAAAAGCGCTAACACGCCGAGACGTCCCCGTAAAGTGCCGAGTCGACCCCAGATAAAGTAAAAAGTAAAATCCTATAGGCGAGACGTCTCTCGTTGTAGCGGAGACGTCCCCGGAGCGCCTGGGACGCGACAGACAGCTTTTCAGGTTTGATTTGAATTTCAAATCTTCTCTACTTTATCTCTAACGGCTATATTTGCTTTTTGGGCTATAAAAGGGAGCTCTTAAGTGCTTCTCAACAACTCTTTACCAACCAAAAGCAAAATCATTCAAGAGAGAAGTTAGAAAGAAAAGCTCAAGGGAGTGAGTGCATTCAAGAAAGGAAATCAAGTGCTTACAAGTCTCCCAAGCGATTTCAAGCTCAACCACTCTCGTGTGCTCGGGATTCAAAGCTCACACCCAACCCTACGCGTCCCACATCGGAAGAATCAACAACTCCCACGCTTCCAACGGCAAAAAGATTCTTCCGGATTTCATTGTTCATAAGTGCTATATTTGCTTTCTAGAGCTTTTATATCCTTTTGTACACTCTTTTATTGTGGTGCTTGTTCCAGTCAAGGGACTTGGAACAAGGGAAAGGGCGTCCCAAGCCTAAGAGAAATTGGGGATTTTGGGTTTGTTGTGAGCCCGGTGTAAAACAACGAGTTGGGTAGTGAACTCGCAAAACTACCGTACTGTAATCTTGGATTATAGTGGAAATTCCCAAGGCGCTTTGGGGAGTGGATGTAGGAGCGGTGAAGGCTCCGAACCACTATAAAACCGTGTGTTTGTGGTTGTCTCTTCTTATCGCTTTATCTTTGCTTTAGTTCATATATTAGTGTGTTTTATTTTTAAATTAGCCAAAAAGTTTTAAAACACCCAATTCACCCCCCTCTTGGGTGACCATCTCTGGGCAACAGAAGGTAAATTTATCAATACTACAATATTAAAATTTTGAGATAAATAAAAACAATGCCAACATAATTTGTATAAAACCGCTTACAATGATTTGAATGTCAATTGAACTTAATTACCGAGTCTTGTGTTTAACATAATTTCCTTAAGACAAATTCGTCTCCCTCTCGGTGCTTAAGGTTTGTATAGATATTTGTCTTCCAGAATAAAATGGTATGAAACCTCTTGAAGATGAAGCACTACAATCTTCAAGCCTTGTTTGAAACTTAATGCTTAGTACTCAATTATGGGAATGGGCTGGAAGGAATAAAGAAACAAGTTTAGAGAGAGAGAGAGCAAATCTGGAAATCTGTTTACAACTTCAGAAAAAAAAAATTCTGCAGATTTTTGGAAACCTCCAAATTTCTGGAGTGAAGGATTATTCTATATTACAACTGAATAGCAATTATAGGAAGTTAATAAAATGCCTTGAAGAGACACAACTATTGATAAATGACAGTTTTAAAAACTATTCCGTCACACTCTTTTTAGATCAACTTCGTGGTATGTAAACCATTCATTAATCTCCCAATGTGGGATTCATATTTTTCCATCAAAAATCCATTACCAATTTGATACTTTGAAGCCAATTATCTAATTCACTACTTAACGAATTTGAGCATGTGAATATATCACGTTATTCTACTCAAAGAGTAGAATATGTTTCCACTTAGACCTGTTCAATTGAACATGTGGGTCTTACATTTAATTTGGCTTAAGCACTTAACTCCCATAATGCTCAATATTCTAACAAGCTTTAGGAAAAAAGAAGCCAGGAAGGTTTTGGAGCTCAAGTGAAGGGAAAGAAAATGGAATCGGTCCGGCTAGCTGCACCTTCATAAATTTTTCCTAGAATAGTGAGAAAAAGAAGGGAAAGGACCTTCTAATCAAGCATAATGAAAACCAATTTAGTGAGTTCTCAAGGAATCAATCAATAGGGGTAGATCTTGCAATGCATATGTATACAGCCAAATCTAGAAGATTCATAAAGGGCCTCTCTGCAACTCCAAGCTTGGAAGCATACTTTTCTATGACCCAATATAGATAACCTAAAACTAATGGAGCTAGAGCAATGTGTTGATCTTCTGTAAGGGCGATAGCCAAATGAAGGTGGGCTTTAACAATTTTGACCAGTCGTAAATAAAGATAAAATTCACATATTCAAACTAGAAAAAAGTTATATACTCTTTTAGTGACAGGCCCGATTTGCCGATAATAGTTGCTATATAAATAGAATGGCTAGCATTTTCATATAAATCTAAGCCGAACTCCCTATCAAAGACGTAGACAAAGGCATTAGCATAAGATTCAGAAGAAACTCCAAATCCAAAGGCTAGGATTAGATATGTCATGGTTCAAATATAATGCATCAATCAAAGATGATCAAAACAGAGAGCTGCAAAATGAAGGGATTGGTTCGTAACAAGAGGAAATCTATACAAAGTGATGATATTTCAATGCCTCTTTTTCCCTCAAAGGGAGTCCTTGTGGTTAGAAACATAATTAAGCCATGGATTCTAGAGTCTTGACTTAATTAGCTAGGACTAATGCGAGTTATTAACGTTCTAGAGCAAAGTTTTGAAATCCGGTCTTTTACAGAGAAAGGTTTATTTGTGATGTAGAGGAAAATGGAAGAAAGGGATGGGGGTACACCATATCTAAAAATGGGGCTCAGGATGACAAGACCAAGAGGGTCAAGAATGAGTACCTAGGGGAGAGCAAATTCTAAGAGACGAGCTCTCGAGTTGCTCGTGCCTCTCTTTAGTCTACTTGGCCATAGATCTGATGATGGAAGTGTCCAGGTTTATAGGTTGAGAGAGAGGGGTCTCGAATACTCAAAAGAGGGATAGGGTTGTAGGAAGAAGAGTTGGAGTTGGAAGGAGACAACTATGGAAGCCAGGGCTTGCGGGAGGAGATAAAAAAAGAGAGAAAAGATGGGCTATATTTAAAAAATCAAAACGCAACCTACCAAGGCATATCCAGATTCCAATTAATTACATGATCTAAAAGATGCAAAGATTGACGCAGGACGGATGTAGGGATTGGAATGCAGAGAGAAAGAGGGGAAGAAGAAGAGAAAGAGGAGAGGAGAGGAGGAAGAAGAAGATTAATTTTCATGCAATAATTCATTAAAAAAAAATAACAAATGCATGCCCTATATATATATAGGGCTACCAAATAACAAATAAGTCCCAATAAAAAAAAACAATTCGAAAGAGGTCCTCACAAGACAATATGCAAACTAATCCTATCAAAATAAATAATAATAAAAGAAAAACATCAATCAATCCAGCCACAATGAAAGTGGCTGGACCGTCTTCCTGCGACGACCATAATCCCGCAAAATAATCAGTCCAGTATTCGTGTCCGCACCAACTCCCCCCGGGTAAGAAGAAGTCGACCCCGACGAATGACTCTGGTAGTACTCCAAAAGATCTGGGTCAATGCGCTGTAACTCCGCACGGGTAATCCATGTAGTATCAGACTCCGGGCGTCCTCGCCAACGAACCAGAAAACGCTGAACACCCCAATCACTGGTAGAAACAGTCTGCTCATCTAAAATGGCATCAATATGTTCTTTTTGTGCTGGTGGTAAAGCTAGATTGGTCGGGGATGGGATGGAATCAAGAAGAGGAGTATCCTCAAGCTCAAGTGATGGCGGAGTGAAAGGGTCAGTAGGAATAGAAAGGGGGCCCTTGTAAGCAACCAAATCCTCAATATTAAAAGTGGAGCTAATACCAAAATCAGAGGGAAGATCAAGAACGTAAGCATTAGTACCCACGCGTTGCAATACCCGAAAGGGCCCAGCACTACGAGCCTGCAGTTTTTTGACGGTTCCAGATGGAAACCGCTCAGGCCGAATACGTATCATCACATAATCCCCAGTTTGAAATGATTTATCTCGCTTATGAGAGTCAGCTTGTAGCTTATATTGAGCATTACTCATATGAATGCGCTTGCTAATTTCCTGATGCAGATTATGAATGTGCTGTGCAAATGCATGTGCAGACTCAGAAATGCGAATATGGGGGGACATAGGTAGGAGATCTACAGGTTTGCGAGCTTTATAACCATGGACCACTTCGAATGGACTCATCCCGATAGATCTATTGACTGATGAATTATATGCAAATTGGGCGACAGGCAGAATAGAATCCCAGTTACGATTGTGATCCCCGACTAGACTACGCAGAAGGTTACCTAGACTTCGGTTGACGACTTCGGTTTGGCCATCGGTTTGAGGATGATAAGCCGTAGAAAATTTAAGTTTGGTGCCAACCAGATGCCACAAGGTTTTCCAAAAATAGCTCATGAAACGGACATCCCTATCGGAGACAATGGTTTTTGGTAAACCGTATAACTTAACAATCTCATCAAAAAATATCTTGGCTACTCGAGAGGCATCAGAAGTTTTGGAACAAGGAAGGAAGTGGGCCATTTTAGAAAAACGATCCACAACCACAAAAATGGAGTCATGTTTCCGAAATGTGCGAGGAAGGCCGAGTACGAAGTTGATACTAAGGTCAAGCCAAGGGCGATCTGGGACAGGTAATGGAGTGTATAGGCCAGTATTTTGTTTTTTGTGCTTAGCTAGTTGACACGTGCGACACTGTCCCACAATTTTAGCAACATCCCGTTTCAAACTTGGCCAAAAAAATTGACGTTCAACTTCTTCTATGGTCTTATCACGGCCAAAATGTCCAGAGAGACCACCGGCATGTACTTCCCATATCAAGAAATCGCGCACGGAAGTGCGCGGAATGCAGAGCTTGGAAGCTTTGAACAAGTACCCGTCTTGTAGATAAACACCATCAATGTCCTTGTCCATCAGCAAGGGCATTATAGAGTTGGCCAAAATCTGGGCAAGACAAGTAATCGAGCTTAAGTCTATCAAAACCGGTGATGGAAACAGACATGGCGGACAACAGAGTTACTCGACGACTTAACGCATCAGCAGCTTTGTTCGCAGCACCGGACATATGCTTGAGGACAAAAGTGTAATCCTGGAGGAACTGAACCCACTTGGCATGTCGATGATTAAGTTTTTTCTGGGAATTAAGAAAACGAAGTGCTTCATGGTCAGAATAGAGAACAAATTCATTAGGAAGGAGATAATGTCGCCAATACCGTAGGGCCTGGACTATGGCATAAAATTCCTTGTCATAGGTGGAATATCTTTGTCTAGCCTCATTCAGCTTTTCACTAAAATAGGCTATAGGATGACGTTCTTGACTAAGCACACGACCTATTCCTAAGCCAGACGCATCACATTCCACCTCAAAAACTTTGTTAAAATCAGGGAGTCGCATAACTGGCGCTTCCGTCATTTTTTTCTTAATGTTATTAAATGCGTTAGCGGCTGCGCGTGTCCACTGAAAATCACCTCGTTTAAGACAATCAGTGATAGGTGACATAAGTGTACTGAAGCCCTTAATGAAACGACGGTAAAATATGGCCAGGCCGTGAAAACTACGGATGTCAGTAATATTCTTAGGTTTAGGCCATTCAACAATTGCGGTGATTTTCGCAGGATCAGCAGATAAACCTTCAGAGGAGACTATATACCCTAAGAAGTTTACGTGAGTAGTGAAAAATGAACACTTCTTAAGGTTAGCATAGAGGCTCTCGTTGCGTAAAGTCGTACAAACTTGCCTTAAATGGCCTAAATGTTGCTCCTTAGTTTGACTATAAATAAGGATATCGTCAAAGTACACGACTAAAAATTTGCCCATAAAAGGTCGGAGTACTTGAGTCATCACTCGCATAAATGTACTTGGAGCGTTTGAGAGGCCGAAAGGCATTACCAGCCACTCATAGAGGCCATCTTTTGTTTTGAAGGCTGTCTTCCATTCATCTCCTGGACGAATCCGGATTTGATGGTAGCCACTTTTTAAGTCAATCTTGGAGAAAATCGAGGCACCTGCCATCATATCCAGCATATCGTCGAGCCGGGGAATAGGAAAACGGTATTTGACCGTGATTCTATTAATAGCCCGACTGTCTACACACATTCGCCAAGTCCCATCATTTTTTGGAGTAAGAAGGGCAGGTACGGCACAAGGACTTAGACTCTCTCAAATAAATCCCTTTTGTAGAAGCTCGTTAATTTGCTTTAGGAGCTCTGCATGATCAGAAGGGTTCATCCGATAATGGGGCAGGTTAGGAAGGGTAGCTCCCGGGACTAGGTCAATGGCGTGCTGAATATCACGCAAAGGGGGTAAATGATCTGGAAGGTCTTCCGGAAAAACTTCTTTGAACTCCTCGAGAATAGCGAGGGATTCAGCCGATAATGTGCTTTTAAGATGTGGCTGAAGTTCTTTAACTAGCAGGGCAAACACCAGAGAGTCCTTAAAGACGTTCCTCTCAAATTCCGTGGGGTTAAAGATATGCAGTTCCTTCCCCTTTGATTTACTCTTGTCTGTACTCTTATTTAGCGTTTTGGGCCGTAAAGGATTAAGCTTAATCTTTTTACCCTGGAATACAAAGGAGCAAGAGTTAGTTCGACCGTAGATGGTGACATCGAGATCGAACAACCAAGGCCTACCTAATATCAGATGACCTACGTCCATTGGGAGTACGTCACACCAGACAGTGTCTTTATAAGAGAGGATTTGAATAGGTACAAGACACCGTTCCTTAATGTGAATGGACGACGTGTCGATCCAGGAGACCTTATAAGGGTGAGGTTGGGACACAGGAGTCAGACCCAAGCGGGCGACAATGCTGGAAGATATCGCATTAATGCAGCTCCCGCTATCAATGATAACTTTACAGTCTTTTTCGCCGCATTTAATGTAAGTGTGGAAAATTGAGGTTCGTCTCCAGTCATCAGTCTCTTTAGGCTGGGTAATTGCACACCGTACTACATTCACAGTGGATCGGTCAGGTTCGTGGGCAATTATCTGGGGAGTAGGTCGGATACAACCTAAAGTGTGTGATTCTTCCTCAGTTTCGTCTTCGACATCGTGAATATCATCTAAATTAGGCTCATAAATTTGTTCCTCCAAATTATCTATGTCATCCTTCTGTTCATGTGTGTCAATAACTAGGGTCGGATTTGCACATTGGGAGGCAACATGACCAAACCCTTGGCATTTAAAGCACTGAATTCGTGAGCTTGGTTTTGGAGGTTCACCTAAAATTCCTTTGCCTTTAATATCTCGGTTTTGGATAGGTGGAGAAGAAAAGGGTTTAGGAGGGACAGAACCGACTGGGGGTCTGGGTCCAGATGGTTGGGCACTAGTGGGGACCCGCCTGGTGTCAGGGCGCCTAGCAAACATAGATTTGGAGAATTGTTCATAATTTTGCACAAATGTATAGGCTTGGTCTAAAGTGGACACTTCACGAAGGACAAGTTCTTTCCTAAGCTCATCATTTAGGCCTCGTCGAAATCGGCTCAAGATCATACGTTCATCTTCAGCTACATTACTACGCATCATAAATTCATCAAATTGGGCGATGTATTCAGTAGCTGTGCGACTACCTTGTCTTAAATTGTTCCATCGATCTAAGAGGTCAGATTGATAACTTAATGGAAGGTATTTTTCTTTTAATTTTTCTTTCATCTCTACCCAATCGGTAATAGCAGGTTGATGTCTCCTGGCTAACAGTTGTTCGGTATTTTACCAAAACAACTTGGCTCGACCAAGGAGTTTCATTCTAGCGAATCGGACCTTTTTCTCCTCCGACAGATTGTACCACTCAAAGAAGTGATCCATTTCGTGTAGCCAATCGGAGAAGACCTTCGGATCAAGACGACCATCGAAAGTGGGGGCTTCAACCCTAATGCCTCGCATTACATCTTCATCAGGGTCACGAGGCTCTCTAGATTCTACGGTATGTCGGTGACCTCTATCAACAGGAGGAATGGGACCAGGTCCTCTAGGGCGAGGGTAGGCATAATGGTGACCTGGAACAGACCTATGATCAAAGTTGCCCTGCCGAACCGAACCTTGTTGTTCTAGGATTTGTTCTAGGGTATCATCGTCATCAAGACCCGGTAAATGGGGAGTACTAACCTTTTGGGATTCAATAACCCGTTGAATTGAAGCCTCAATTGAATCGAGTCGAGCATTAACCTGGGTGGACATTGTGGTTAGGTCATGAATTTGGGCGTTGTTTGCTTGGACTTGGGCATTCGTATTTTGGACTTGAATATTAGTGTCATGGATAGCTTTTAATAGGGCTTCAATTTTGGAATCCATGTCTAGGGGGAACTCAAGATTAGATGCGACACGACCACTACGTAGATGCATAAAATGAATGATAAAATGTAGTAGCCAACCAACTATAAAGGTTCCTAAGTAGACCTAATGCATGAAATGAATTCACAATTGCAAAGTAGATGCTCAATATAAACTAAAACTACTCCCTAGCAAATAGTCATAGCAAACTGTAAATTACTATGAAGCACAGGCCAACAAGTAATGCAGTCCAGTAGTACTAAGTTTTCGGACTATGCAAGATGGTACTGAGCCACGTATGTTTCCCCGAATTGAGCTAGCTCCACAGTTAATATTAAAAGTGCTGCTACTAGGGTTTCTGTTTGTCTTGTGAACGTGTGTGAACGCGTGTATTTTGGAATTGTAGACGCAGTACCACGCACAAATTAAGAAAATTAATGCCAACTTAATTGAGCAAATTGAATCTGCAGGAAATGGGAGAACAGCGCTGACCTGGTCTGGAGAGAGACTCGTGCGCGCAGAAGAGACGTGGTCTACAGAGATGTAGAACAGAAGCTCGATGACGACCGGTGGCAGAGAAGGGATCACTGAGACCTCCCTGAAAGGTTATCAGAGAAACTGATGGCGGCTTTGGTCGGGACAGTTCGTGATGGCTGATGGCGCGGGGACCGGCGATGGCGAGTTGTAGCAGCGGCGCGGCGGCGACTTAGCAGCGGCGAGCGGCAGTAAAGAAGGGCAGGGGCGGCGCGCAGCGCGGTGGTGCAGCAGCAGGCGTGGCAGCAGCGGTGGGGAGCGAGCGGGGAGCGCTGTCAGTAGTGGAAGGCAGAAAGTTGCGGTGGTGGGAGGGCGGGATACGGTGGTGGAGGTGGGAGCAACTGTTGGCAGGGGAAGCGACAGTGGCGGTCTGCGGTGATGGCTGTCAGAACTGACAGTGGCGGTGCAGCAGTCGACGGCGGCGACGGCAACGCGGCGGCGCGGCGGTGGGAGCAACCCGACGGCGCGGCGGTGCGGCAGTAATTAGCAGCGGCAAGCAGCGGTACAGAGGAGGCGTGAGCGGCGCGCGGCGCGGTGGTGCGAGCAGCGAGGATGGCAGCGGCGGTGGGACAAGGGCGGTGGCGCAGAGAGCAGTGGAAGGCCGCGGGAATGTTGGTGGTCGGACGGTGTGAGCCGGCGGGAGGCGGTGATCGGAGATGAAGAAGAAGATCGGGAAATAAAGAGAGGGGAAAAGAGAAATAAACCGCTGCACGTGCGTGACTTACGCGTCACGTGCAGCGGTTTTTTTTTTTTTTTTTTTTTTTTTGATAACCCAAATGGATTCGGGTTATCGGGTTAACAGATCCAACCCGTTAAGGTAGTCCGATCCGCAATATTGAAATTTGAATTTTGAAATTTTTTTTTTTTTGAATTGGTTCGGGCTAATGGGTTAAGGGTTAACGGGTCGAAATCGTACCCGTACTGTGGATCGTCTTCCACCTTCGACCGTCCGTCCGCTTCCGCCGGATCTCGCCTGATTTTGCGGCGGTGGGTGCGGGAAGACGTTGCGCCGGTGGAGTGGGGTGCTGGTGCGGCAGTGAACGGGGTGGCGTCCTTCTCCGAGCTTCGGTCACGGGCGGTGGCTTCCAATGGTGATTCGGCGGCGCTGCAAGGTGAAGGCGGTGGTTGGCGCCTGTGTAGCGGCGGCCGGAAGGGAAAACGGCGAGAGGGGGGGGGGAGGAAAAAAAAGAGGGAGAAAGCGGCTTATTCGCCGCTCGGGCCACTGTGGGGGTAGCCGGCGACGGGGTCTTCCCCTTCTGTGCAGGGACCGAGAGGGAAGGGAGAGGGAAAGGAGACGGTGGTGGAGGCGAAGGCGATCTGTGGATTGACGCCGGAAGACAGTCGACCGACGGGAGGGTTTTGCTTTTTCTTTTTTCTCGGTGGGTGAGGTGATGAACAGGGAAGAAAATAATGAAGAAATGGAGTGACCCTTCTTCTTCGGGACGCGTGCCGTGCGACGACCTTCCGTGCGTTCCGGCGTTTGCGGTGCAAATGATCTAGCAAAATACAGGTGAGGAAAAGGCCGAAAAGGAATCGGCGGGGGTCCGTCCATAAACTGGATCCTTCGACTTCAGCAACAGAGGCAAAGTCAGCCCTGCTCTGATACCAAAGCTGACGCAGGACGGATGTAGGGATTGGAATGCAGAGAGAAAGAGGAGAGAAAGAGGGGAAGAAGAAGAGAAAGAGGAGAGGAGAGGAGGAAGAAGAAGATTAATTTTCATGCAATAATTCATTAAAAAAAAATAACAAATGCATGCCCTATATATATATAGGGCCACCAAATAACAAATAAGTCCCAATAAAAAAAAAACAATTCGAAAGAGGTCCTCACAAGACAATATGCAAACTAATCCTATCAAAATAAATAATAATAAAAGAAAAACATCAATCAATCCAGCCACAATGAAAGTGGCTGGACCGTCTTCCTGCGACGACCATAATCCCGCAAAATAATCAGTCCAGTATTCGTGTCCGCACCAAAGATCCTGTGGGTCACTCATGATAGCCTCTTTATTCAGGCACATGGTGCATGGAGGCCGCTGTAGATGACTAAAAGAGATATGCTAATGCCCCATGTCTGGACGTTGCCGGTGGGAGCGCTACCGGTCCACTGGTACCGACGTGGCGCTGGAGTGACGTACTCACATATGGGTAGTGATCCCAGTGGAAAAAATCTATGGGTGGAAGAGGATATGCAAAAATTTGTGGCCTGCATCGAATATTTTCTGATGAAAGGAGGGTCCAGTGGAGGCTGCTGCGCGAGTGAGGTTCGCCTCCCCCCCTCCTATTTTTGACCAAAAAAAAAAAGAGATACACTAATCTACACGATAAATAAAGATAAAGAGATGAGATATGAAGAGTTCATACCCATCAGACACCAAATCAAGACCATAGCTACAATGTTGGGTATATCTCATCACTTTTCTTATCGTAAGATATAGAGGGTATTGTTTATGCTTCATGCCAATCAATAGTGGAAGCCCAAAGAACGTGGAGAACAGAGCGAGTGCCATGATCCAAGAGTAGGCCGAATGTATGAAGAATTAGTATTGAAGTCGGTCGAGTGACAGGAAGTGATTTAAGAATAGGCCGAATATGTAAGTATTAACCAATCATGGAACAGTTTGCCCAACAAGACCAAGTGCTAAGTTACGTTACGACAGAAATGGTTATGAAGAAGCCAAAACAAGGGGAGTCGATACAATAACCCAAAAACTAAACTGAAAGCGGTAACTATCAAGAGAAATGCTTAAGAGGGGTATCAACTGAAGAACAAATGTATCAACACAGAAAAAACAACTGTCTAGCGTTTAGAGATAGGATTTATTAATAACAAGATATAGCTTTTTTAGTGACTCCTTTTCAAATTTTCAGAACTTTTATTATGTTTGTATCATTTTTTACTTTTATTTAGTATTATCTCTTGTTATTTATAGTCTAGTCTTTTTAGTTACTGCCCTCCGAGTGGGCAAAAAATCCCAGTAGCGAGCCTGAAGATTCAAGGAACCAGGACCCGTTACTTTTTCTCTATCCTTTTCGGTTCGAATTGGTAGCACGCCTGCGCTTTGGTCTTACCAATGCCAAATGTATTTGTTACAGAGTATAAGCTCATTTAAACCAAGAAGAAACACATTTCACTTGTCCCTTCACAAAGAAAATTAGAAGTATGCGTACACTGCATATGAAAGTCTTAGTATCAAACTTGCTTTAACATATTAATTGCCTTTAAAAATAATTAAAAACCTGTAACCTTCTAAGCTTACCTGCTTTAATTCTTTATCCTTTTATCCCCACAAAATGATGAACGCCCACTGTTAAAAAATTAAAAAAAAAAAAAAATCCATGATGCAAAGAAGACTTAGTAAAAATAACATGACGTACCATTATAATCGATCTCCCAAAAACCATTATTTACCATCCTAATAGTTATAATGATCGTTATTTGCATATAAAGGTAACATTTGAAGCGTCTAAATATTTAAAAAATAAATATTAGCAGCCATTATAATGGCATTATAAAGAACAATAACTATCTTTCCCTTCACTTTTCATTGAATAAAAATCATGTAGTTCTTTTTAGACGACACAATCATTTTTGGAGGAAAAATTAATGGAAAAAATGGATTTTGAAAACTAGAATTTTACTTGAGAAAGGTACAAGTGAAAAAATGATTATTAAAGCTGTCCTGGCCTAGTATAAGACTCACAGAAATGGATTCAAAAAGAACTACAAGGATGCCAGCGCCGTATTAAAACTAGAGCTACTCATGGGCTGGTACCATGGCCTGTTTGGTAGGCTTGGGCCAAAGATTTTAAGTCTGACGAAGCAGGCTGGGTTTGGAAAAAGGAACTAGTAAGCGGACAAGGCATAGGCTTGAGGATTAAAGCAAGGTCTGAGCCTAGCTTAGACCGATTGTTTTTCTCTTTTTCTTGCATTATTTGTTACATTTGACCTATTTATAAACTTTATTGATAGTTGTTATTGATATATGAATGTATAGAATAATAAAACATGTTGTAAATTGTTGGCAGTATTTAATTATTCATATCTAATATTTTAAAAATATTTTAAAGTATTTTTTAGCATTTTTTTAATTAAAAAGTGGTTATGAAGCTTAAAACCCGGTCCAAAGCCCCAAGCCGAGTCACCCTAGGTCTAATTAAATAGTGTTGACAACTAAGCTCGGCCCAACCTAGTCCATGAACAAGTCTATATAAGATAGAGGATCAATATAAATTGACGAGGCCAAAATTAATATATGCAGGGTTAGACATAATATCTAGATTAGGGTCAAATTCAAGCCCTTGGCTATAAGCAAGATGCCAACATCTATGTGCTGCCTAGATACTCAACAAGGGACTAGACATTAGTATGTATTTTATAATTGAAATCTACTTGATACATGTATTTCAAGTTAAAAACTATATATTGTCTTATTTATTACAATTGCATCGATCAAAGTATCATATTGTCTCGAGACCAATATAAAATAACATAACAATATGATAACCATAAAAAGACATTTTCAAGATCCATAAACCTAAAATAGCCATAATAAATGAAAAAAATAAAAAAAAAAAAGAAAAAATAAAGTAAACCTATGCTGTACCAATAAGCTTATGCTTGCTGAATGTCCGTAAGGTACATTATCGCACCTTACGAATCCAATACTAGACGGGTATGATACCTAGTGTTGTGATTGTGAACCTTGATTATAATGCCCACAATAATGGTTATCACGACATTGGCTTATTGTCATAGCCAGGGATTGAACTTCTTTTCTAAGCATGGGACTTGAACTTTGTTCTGAGTTCCAAAAATCAAGCCTAACATGTTTTTGTTTCTGATAGTCAAGTACCCAGTCACTTGGATAAATGATACCTCACTTTACATTGGCCCACTAAGCAGGGCAATGTAAATACATTATAAGCACAAAAAAGACTGAAGATTTGCTCCTCACACAAACAGAAGAGTATAGAAAAGGAATGGCAAGGAGGCAACCAAATGTTAGGGCAAAAACTCGTCCAAAATGTCTCCAGCTTCTGATCAATTTTGCATTGGACTTGGTATGTAAGGCTCGAAAAGAGTTGCACTTGGGTTGGGATCATATTGTAGTATATCTGCAGCCCGCTCGAATTCCTCTCTCAGAATTTTAATGCTGTGCTTGTCAACTATACGGCCAAGATCATGTGAGGTTTCAAAGGGATCCTCAATGCATATAAGATGACGATCATTTCCAATTCGCCTTGTCCAGTCCTTCAACTGCTTGCTGTCAAAAAAGCTTGAAGTAGGTAACAAAATATAAAGAACTAATGTTTAGGAAACTAACACAGAACGTAGACTTCATCTAACTAGTTCAAGGACTCAAAAATTTGGAAGGAAAGATTAACTAGTGCCTAAAGCTTGCAGTTTTATTATTCAAAATAGCAAGGAAACCAAGAAATACTTACTTTGTATGTATAATTTGAAGAGTCTATTACAATTGTAGACAATTAGCTGCATCATTTAGAAAAGATGACATCTTCCCAGAACCCTAGTGGTTATATGGCTCAAAAGGCTGAGGACATCTCAATACATAATGCCTATTTAGAGTCTGCTGCTTAATATAAGTCTACGCTCCTTGGTGACCAAGACTCTGGCAGCTCCCCTCATAGTTATCTGGTTTGTGTTTAGCATGCCAATATGTGCATAATTAGAACCACAAGGCAAAATTTGTCATTTACCTAATATGTGCAGCCATGCCTAGCTAGTCATCTCACAAAGAGACGAGGTTGGAAAATATTAATCGTAAACTTTGAGGTGCATATGAAACAATAGAGTAAATCTTTCTTACTCAATATATCAGCACTGCAATACCAAGCATTCATCCCCGAGCAAAAATCAAGAAACAGTCAGAATGCTTTCTTAGATGATGTATCAACCCTCCAAATTTGTCCAAACACACAACTAAAACTGTTGCACGCACCTTAAAACAAACCTTGCCCTTGGGTCTACGGTGTGGTAGACTAAATCCCCTTCTGCAAGCCTAACATGCAACATGAATTAAAAAGAAAAAAATTGCATGCAAAACTTGTTGAAGCCTAGAACCTGCTGCAGACATGGACAGTGACCAATGTTACTTTCCTGTGTTGCGTCCCTGCTGTCTATATGCTAAAGAGCATGTACATTATAAGCTGATCTGGTGTCAATCTGACAATTACACGTGCAGAGACCTAGGTGCAAAGGTGCTGTCAAATGTGGGCATCCCTGTGCCAAGGTTTAAGTTCATATTCTCATTCCTTTGGGTACCAAGATATGCTCCTGTATGCCTGCAGTTGTGGCTCATCATCTATTATGAACTCATGGTGGATCCCTGTCTCTCTGTCTCAATAAATTCTATCTCAAAGCATATAATTCTACTTATCTGATTCGGGACATAAGATTCATAAAAATTCCACCTCTTTCCACTAACATGCTTCAACCCTTTAGTTTTAGAGTTAAGCATGAAAACATGCTTTAGAAGAAGTCTATGTGGCTAGTAGCGTATGCCGAACTGGCCGGTACCAGCCAGTTCCTCACGTACCGTACCGGTACCGGAGCCACCCGGTACAGTTCAACCATGAAAAACGGTTCCAGCTGCATACTGGTGCGAATCGGTCCGGTTCACACTGGTACACGCAGGGCAGCACACCCGTGCGCGCGGGGAAGAAGAAGAGGAAGAAAGAGAAAGAAAGAATTGGAAGAAGAAGAGGAAGAAGAAGAGAAAGAGGAGAAGAAGAAGAAGAAGAAGAGAAGAAGACTTACCAGTACTGGGCCTCGTCGGGGTACTCGCTTTTCCTTGCTCGTGAGAGAAGGGGGAAAGAGAGGAGAAGAGAGGAGAAGGAGAAGAATCGGGAAGAAGAAGAAAGAAGAGAAGGAAAAGAAAAAAGAAAAGAAGAAAAGAAAAAGAAAAAGACGTGGCCTCGCCCGTGAAAACGCATCCCATGCGCGTGACCTCGCCCGTGAAAACGCGGGAGAACTGGGACCGACTCGGTTCGGGTCGCCACCAGTACGCCGACCGGTACCTGTTCAGCGTACCTTGGTGGCTACCACATGTGGATGGGCAAAATAGTGGGCAAGAAGGCAGTCTGCACAAGCCAAAATGCTCTCATATGCATCTAGGACTAGGAAGATGGGGATTAGGTGGGATGGGTCAGGCAGTGTGGCTTAGAATACGGTAGAAAGACCTACCTCTCACTTCAAGCATCATGGGAAGATGAATCCTAAACTCTCACCTTCATGTGAGGCTTAGAGAGGCAAAAGGCAGTGAGCAGTCTTCATAGGAGTTGGTGAAGAATGCTGGGAAATGATAGAAGAGGGAAGCAGGAGTAGCGTTGGTTCAGGTGATATAGATAATTTTTTCCCTCTCCACCTATTCTCCACCTTTGCCTCCACCTCTACTCTGCTGTTCTGCCCTCATCCTCCACAATCTCTTTATTTTTTTAATAATTTTTTACTAACTTAATTCTAATTTCCACTTTTTTTTAATCTATTTTTTTATCAATTTATGCATTTTCTAAATACAATTCACCTTAACAGCTGCATACTACCTAGGCAATATGAGTTAGCTTATCTGCTTGCATAGGCAACTGGCTTTTAGAATCTTGGCAATGAGAGTACCATCACTAATGTGACATCTAAAATGTCCCCTAGAAGAGCTTGTGCCTTGCTTTCTCATGTCGACGCCCTCAAAACTTATCTTCTGAAAATGAGCCCTTTTATATTTTGTCTCCCATATAACTGCACTTCCAGCCATTAAACTTGCAATCAATTAACATACCCACAAATGCCATTTATCAAGGCATTCCACTACATGTAGGTGGAACTTCAGTCATGCTACTTTGCAACATGAAGCCCAGTACCCTTCCCTCTGCACAATTTGGTGGTCCGCAAAGCATGAGATTTCAATCTTCTCAAGAAACCCATGCAAATACTTGGAAAGGAAAACAATGCTCCTTTATATAGACAAGTAGACAACAACTGTTCTTATCCTCATTATGCACTATAGAAAATAGGGATAACAAACCAATAAATTCTAGAATAATCTTTTCTTCAAATAATGATAATAACAATGAAAAACAACTCATCTTATCTTCTGAAAATGAACCCCTTTATATGTTGTCTCCCATATAATTGGACTTCCACCCATTAAAAGTGCAATCAATAAACAGTCCCACAGATGCCATGTATCAAGGCCTTCCCGTACTCGTAGGTGGAACTTCACTCATGCCTACTTTTTTTGCAATATGAAGCCAAGTAACCTTCTTCTGCATGCTTCCAAGGTCAATAGTTCAATTCATAGTGTTTCACATTGCTTTAAAGCATGGCAGTTTGATTCCATTTGTTTAATTTCCAAACAACCCATGTCAAAACTTGGAAAGCAAAACAATGCTCCTCTATCTAGGTAAGTGGACAACTTGCATTCGTATGCTCCTTATGCACTCTAGAGAATCTGAATAACCAATCACTGAAGTCTAGAATAATCTTTTTTTCAAATAATAATAATAGTAACAATAAAAACAATATAGTAGTACAATAATAATGATGTCTTAATTTACTAATATGCATATCAAACAGAAAATTCTACAAATTCACTTTATTCACCATAGGACAGTACATTTTCAGTACTTCAACCAAGATCTCTCAGGAGCACTATCAATTGAAGGAAGAGCTTTGTACTAACCAATGTCAAGTTGTGGCATGTTGTAGTCTCCTTGCAGAGTTCAGCAAATGGTACCACATAATCCACAAAACTTATAAATCAGAAACCTCTAGAACCAATGAAATTCACCAACATTGTCTTGGTATTTGGTAAGAAAATCATGCAGCCTCATGCACATGGTGGTAGACTTGACCACGGTCCGGTTCTAACCAGGGAACCGGACCGGAACCGAACCGGAAAAAACCGGACCGGAACCAAAACCGTGTCTCACAGTTCTTAACCGAACCGGAACCTTGAGGAATACGGTTCGGTTAAGGTTCCAGGTTTGATGGAACCGAACCGAAACCGTAGCCTAATTTTTTCTCTTTTTTTTCATTTATAATAAAATAAATTAGTTCCAAATTTAGTTAATGTAACTTACTATTTTTTTATAATGTTATCTAGTTGTCTTATTAAAATTTAGTTTGATAGTAAATAATAAAATGAGGTACAAATTATCATTTTGTATTCATTACACAATCTATTTGTATTTATAATTTTTTTCTAAATTAATTACACAATTTATTTTTTTTTCAAAATTTTATAATTTATGTTGAAAAATCGGAATCGAAACTGTCTAGAACCAGAACCGGAACCGGCGATTCTAGAACCGAAACCGAACCGACTATTTTCGGTTACGATTAAGGTTCTATGTTTTTGTAGAACCGGAACCGGCGGTTTCAGAACCATGGTCAGGTCTACATGGTGGTTGACCAGGTTATAAGTTTTGGCAGAAAGCTACCCATTTAGGTTGAAATGGATCAGTTTTGATGTCTAAAACTGATTTAAATCTTTGATTTTAGTTGGTTTTGGCAGACCTCAACAATTTCAGCCTGTTTTGATTAAACTGATCCAAAACTTCTTTTTAACAAGTATATATGCTTCATGTTTTCATTAATTATCCTTTTATTTTAATTCCTTCACTAATTAGAAAGCACTGTGCTGTATGATTCTTTTTCTTGCTTAGATGTCTTGGGAAAAAACCGAACTAATGAAATAAAATGTGTTTTTGTTTGGAAGGATTTTTGTTTGATTAAATGGTGGTTAATTTTTTTATACTCTTGTGATACTAAATAGGTACACATAATTACTTTTATACACCTATGTACTTGTCTTCTTAATTACGTGCTCAATTCAATGATATTTGGTATTTTCTCACTCAATAGATTAGTCATCAGTATAACATTTAATACGTTATAAAAATGATGGCCTAGAACTCAAGAGAAAATAAAATAGAGAGGCATAACTTGTCTTATATATCTTTTCTCCTTAATTTTTCTTTTTTTGGATTTTTATAACCTCTTAGACCGAGACACCAACTAGGAGAAAAACTTCCATAACTGCCAAAATGACCAAAACCAAAACTCTACTTGGCAGACTAATGTCGAGTTTTAAAACTGAAACTCTACTTGCTGATAATAGTTTCCTACTTTGGTTATTACACACTGGGACAATGGGCACAACACTGAAGGTTTACACCCGTTGCTTAAGGATATGTGTGGGATAGTGAGGGAGCTTGCTGCCTTCAGAGCCATGCGCATCTTTCGGAAGGCGAACAGAGCAGCAGACTGGGTTGCATCCTACGCTGTGCACCACTTGGGAGGCTTTCTCTAGGATAGTATTGAGATGGTCCCGCCTGCACTACGGTAAATACTCATTTCGGATTACTCGGGGTGCACTCAAGGCAGTATACAGAGGATCTCCAACTATAGAAAGTTGTACAGAGAATCTACAACCATAGAAGGTTGTATACAGAAGATCTGCAGCCATAGAAGGCTGTATACAGAGGATCTCCAGCTATAGAAAGTTGTACAAAGGATCTACAACCATAAAAGGCTGTATACAGAAGATCTGCGGCCATAGAAGGTTGTATGCAGAGGATCTCCTGCTAACAAATCTGTCTAAATATGGCAAGCTATCTACGTTAGTTATGATACAACTTATATACAGCTAAGACCTGAATGGGCTGGGCTAGTATAAACGCTATCTCACTGACAAGTGTGAGGCACCAGCTCATTAAAAAAAAAAAAAGGAGGCAAGAGACCAAATAGTCCTAATAATATATCTCTATGGTATCTAGTTCAAAAGTCTCCAAGGATAATAATTTTGCAGTTTATTTCAAAAATATCATAAGACAACAGTTTTCCATGAATCTTAAATGATGCAAGGAGCAAAATGCGCTCACAAGGCAGATAAAGACATTATGAGCTCTGAAAATACAGACCAGAGTAGCCTAGGTAGAGAAAAGAAACATGATCAAAGTATATCATATATTGTGCTCAAGTATGTTGCACAAGCTTGTTATATGAAAACATCCATAGCTTTTGAGAAGTGAACTTTTGTTGAATTTATAATATAGAAAGTGCAAGAAATCCAGACATATCTTACCTAATGATGCTTCCAGTGCGAACAGATATTACATCACTTGTATAATCATGATGATAAGCCCAATGATGAAAGAATGCCCAAAGCAATTGTGCAATACCTTCCTTATTCTGAGCACCAAAATTTTTGAGTTTCTCAACTTGATCAAAATAAGCACATTCAGTATCATCTACAGCGAGGACATAAGTTGCTTCCATTTCCTGACATGAGTTAGAAGCATAATTAGATGTGGAGCAATCATCAACCAAGCCAGGCAGATGATAAATTAATACACGAGGTTTTAAAGACAATGCTTTGCAGACTCTGGAGTAAAAATTATCAATTAACTATTGCAGTTTCCATCTATGCTCTGTAACTCCAGAATAAGGCAAACAAGAAGCCATCCATATGCCATAAGAAAAATTTAAATTGCGCAGATTCTATATAAGACTCCACAAGTGGAAGTTAATAGATTTTAATTTCCCAAGGATGTTTTATCAATTCATTTCCAAATTCAAGTGCCAAATCAAATAGAACATGCCACTAATTTGATAGTTGATAAGGTAAATGTAAAACCCAGCAAATTGGGCCCGGTCCACTTGATCGGTCCAGTCATCTTGGCCCAAAATGAGAGACAAAAAAAAATGGCATGTGTTGCACACATGCGAGCTGGGAAGAGACTCCCGATTAGGGTCTTCTTCCCCCCCAAAATCATCGGACGGAATCCGACTCCAAGTTGGATTCCGGTCACGCCAGGTCAATTTAGAGACCCTCCCCGACTCCTCTCTCACCCTCACCGGAGAACCGGCCTCGATAGGAGCTCACCGCCAGCATTTTTCTTGATTTTTTTTCCGAGCGCTGATCACCTTCGCACCGTTGTCGCAACCTATCCTCACCGAAAACCAGGTAAGGACTCGATTTCCCTTAAGCAACTCTCTCTCCTCCTTCTAGGGCCGTTGGGAGCCCCGATTAGGCCGATGATCGCCAGATTTTTGGTGAAAAAGGGTGATGCCCTGTTTCTCCCTGTTTCGGTAGGCTGACCCCTGTTTTTCTTGATTCTGGCTATTTCCGCCGTCGGTGTTCGTCATCGAAATCTTCCTCCGATCCCTTGCAGTGGTAGGAGACTATGGCCAGGGCTCCGACCATTGGGATACTCGATTTCCATGGTTAAAGGGGTCGGAACTCCTATTTTGAGTGGTTTTGGCGCTGCGGGCCACCAGTTGTCGCCGGCCGCCGATTGGCCGACCGTGGGTCCTCTAACCCCGAGCACCACCCTCGGTTACCCTTTTCTTTCCTCTTCCTTGGTTAAAGAGAGAGAAACTTGCTCTCTCTCTTTCTCTCTCTATTGATCTTAAAGGGTTGATTTTGTTAATACAAAACAGTTGAGAAAAAAGATGACTAATTTATTACCTTGAGTTTAATTGATTGATTTTAGAAGGCAAAGAAGAAAGTCTTTAATTTACTCTCAAATGAAGATCATTTATCTAAAGCTCTATAATCAAGAAGCTCTACTCTAAAGAGGCCATAAAAACATTCCTTGGAAGCTCACATACAAGCACAGAAAATTTTATCCTAAGCTACCTCAAGAGTCAACCCGAAATTTGTCATGAGTCGACCCTGGCACACTATCGCTGACTGATACACCGTCCCGAGCTGACTCCAGCAGATCGCAAGTCGACCCCAAAACAGTCTCAAAAGTTAGACAGAAAAGCCGTAAAAATCAACATAGTGGCAAATGGACCCATGAAGTGCACGAGCCGACTCTAGTCTAACAAAAATTGACCCCAGAGACAAGCAAGTCGACCCCTAAATGGACACAGAGAAAAGACAGAGAGATGAAAAGTTCATCATATTGGCGAGTCGACCCATGGGAATCACGAGCTGACTCTAGTCAAACAAGAGTCAACCCCTGAACAGCTACAGGAGAAAGACAGAGAGCAGTATAACTTAGTCCATTGCAGATTCGACCTCTAAAAACAACGAGTCGAGTCCTATCACCAGACGAGTCGACCCTTGAACTGAGAGAAAGCCGACTCCACAATTTACATAAAAGAAAGATAGGGCACAGCAGAAACAGAATCAAGCTCGAGTCAACTCCTGAAAATCACGAGTCGACTCTTGGAGATCACGAATCAATCCCTGAAGATGTCGAGTCGACTCTTTTACGCCTGACAACAGTAATAGCTAGTTTTTTTTGTGAGTCAGAACGACTATTTTTCATCTCACAACGGCTCTATTACTTATCTAACGGATAAGAGTATGTTCCAACCTCTTCCAAAGGGTATAAATGCATGAAAACACCAAAGAAAAGAGCTCAAGCAGTACAAAAAAAAATCCATCTAAGAAAAAGAAAAAAAAGAGAGCTTCAAAGAGAAAATCATTCAAGAGCTTTCATAGTGAGTTGAATTTTTATGCAAAATAGCATGCATGCCCCTAAATAGATTTCTGATTTAACAATTTTTTATTTTTATTTATTTTAAAAAATATTTTTTAATTCATAAGTATATTTTTAATTTTTAAAAATTATATATAATCCAAAAATTAAAAATTTGTATGTCAACGTGTAGATCGTCCATAGATCTACAATATATAAAAAAATCAATCCCAAATCAAAAATTTTGGTGCGATCTCTTCTTATTTTGTATTTTTTGAGCTATTCTTTCAAGCCCCTCCCTAGAAAAAGAGAGAATGAGGTAGAAAAGAGGAAGCACACCTTATTTAGCCTTGGATCTTCCGTCTGATAGCCTGAATCGGTGTTACTTTTGGAGTATTTGGAAAGAAAAAACGGTCGAGAGAGCAAAACAGCTTTCAAACTGCCTTTCTAGTAGACACCTGATGCTTTAAAAAGCATCAGGTGCAGTCTACAATGTCAACCCGGTTTGGAACAGGGTTGACTCAGTGCGACCGGCCGGCTGGCTCACACTGAGTCTACACCGAACCGACCGGTTCCGACCAGTTCCGATCGGTAAGGGACTGGTTCCGGCCGGTTCTATATGGATTCGACCGGTTTGGGGCCAAAACCAAAAGTAATAGGCAAACCAATCTAGTTTTGCACCAAGTCAGATCAACACTGCCCGAACCAGGTGGTTCGGCTCAGTTCGGCAGTCCTTGGTTTCACCCTTTAATCCACTTTCCAAGCAGTATCCAAGTGTATATGTGAGAATCTGTGCATATTGAGTTTCATATTCACTATGCAATAGGTAAATCTAGAATACATATATAGGACAAAAAATCCAAATATCTTTCGGTTAACCTTTTTAAATAAGGTCCTATGTCATCATAAATGGTATCAAAACAGACCGGTCCATGTCCCATGTAGATACAGGATACTGCAACACATGCCCTTTTGGGGCTGATTACTGGCCGATTTAGTGTTTGTGATCAGATTTGATTGGATTTGGACCCTTAGCTTGGCAAGGATGCCTAGCTTAAACAAGAAAAGTGTGTGAGGACCCAAACAGGCATATGTTTTGTCCCATATGAGTTATATACTGGGTACATCTTGGTTACTTATATAAAGCCAAAAAATCCAAAAAACACCTTCTGGCTAGCTTTGCTGAGATGAGTTCAAGGCAAATAGTCCTCAATCTTTCTTTAAACCACTTGATCCACCCTCCGCTCGAGCATTTGGGGGTGATTCGGATGTTTTTCATTAAACCTAGGCCTTCCTATATGAAACCAAGCTTGCCTGTACAATAGAAGCAATAGCACTGAATTGCTTAACATTTCAAACCTTGTTTAAAATTGAGAAGATCACAACCAAATTCCACTTCAAAATTTAGAATTATTTCAAAATCCAAGGACCCTAGTCCTAATTTCAAAGAGAAATAGGCCTGCAAAATTACTCTGTTCAAAATTTACAAAGATTCTTTAGAGACAAACTAAATCAAGTTTGGAGCACCACCTTCTTAGCTAGAGCAGCCCAACCACAATGAATTATCCATGACAACCAAAATCATGGTGACTATGATGATTGTCATCCTCATGGCTTTTGTCCTTGTTTTCAACCTATACCGCTAGCCTAGTAGCGTGGGTCGCCAATCCCACCATTGATTGCGGCCATAGCCGGTTAAACTTTGCCTCCTTGAGAGCACTATCCTCATGGAGGGCTTTGACCTTGTCATGATCAAGACCCTCCCTTGCATAATATTTCATGTCAAGGACATCAAAAAGGGCTCCAACTGAGTAATATGAACTTATATAAGATGCTGACTTTGATAATGGAATCCATGGAAGTTCCACCTATGGAGGTAGATCTAAAGATGGCTATTCGACTCTTGCTTACTGTTGAAATAAGGAGGTGGAAGCACTTTGGAAACTGCTTGGATATCACATCACTTAGCTTTATTAGAACAACCAACCTCATCTTCAATTTCTCATGATGATCATCTTAAGCATTTCCTCTGAACCAAACCTCAGATTCTCCCTCCTCTCTCTTCTAGCAACAATAGAGGTGGAGAATTCTCTTGAAGCTTCAAGAGGCAAACATACTTTATGGATATTGAAGCACAAAACTGAAGCTTCACTAACAACCTAAGAATTAGCTTCACAGTGATTTGATCACACCTACTATGGGAATTGGGAAGCTTTAGCAATGCAAGCATGCTTTTGTGGTTGCTACTAAGGTTGGGAGGTAGGCAGGCTAGAGAGGAGGCATCATCAGTAGAATAATTTCAAAGAAAATGCTTCAGCATTTCAACTTGAGTTTAGATGAAATTGCACACGTACCCTAAAAATTGGTCATATATTCATGCCATAAAACTAGAAGCTCAATTTGGAAACTTTATTATTTGAGTTAACTCAGCTGTAATCAAGATTTGCTATCTCGGTACCGGTATCAATATCGGATCCCTTACCAGACCATCTTGGTATAGTAACGGTATATCCGGTACAGGAGTCAATTCAGCGTACTGACACTCGGTACACCCTCCGTACCATATACTAGTTCAATGACAGTACAGTATATAGTATGGTCAGTACATACTAGTAACAACCAGCATAGCATACCATGGTTGTAACCTAAGATACTGTATTGTAAGGCTACATGTGAGAATTTTTTAATTTAATGGGGGTATATATGAACTCTGAAACTTCAAAGAATGATGTTACTGGGACACTCGCCTAGCTCCTAGAATCCATGCTAGATAAGTACCCAAGTTGAATATGTGTTGGACGCTTCGATACTTATAAAAGTTTGCTAATTTCAGTTTTTAGAAATTAGTGGAGAGTTGACTCTAACAATTAGTTCGATCCACTATAATAATGCTTAAAGTGAGATATTGATATTTTTTCAAAGATTGGTTAAAAATGTACACATTAAAATAACTATGCAAATTATCATTGTCCAAAATCCTTAAGCTAACTTGGAAGTTTAGATGAGAAATATGCATCTTGAAAGACCTTAACAAATAGTAACTTTTCATATTTTCTTTTATATATTATTTAAATGTATAAATTAAAGCGACAATTATTTTTCCGCACATCCCTGCATCTTTTTTTTCTCCTCCTGCCAAGTCAGACACTTGGACACATGTCCCTGTCCATGCAACATTGAAGAAAACAGTTCTAGGCTAGACGAAAACACTGGAACCATAGTCAATTCCACCATCCTCCTTCAGTAATATGTTGTGATAATGGAATTGTGTCTCCAAAATGTTTAGAATAACATGAAAAATTTGTAGCTAACAATTTATTGGTGCTAGAATTTAACCACCACATTGAATGAACATGCACTTTGGTTGTAGCAGCAAATAATGTATGTAATCTGCAATATGACAGAAACAGATTGCATCTAGCTCTACTGCACATAGAAGGTTAATGCTATAAAATAAAAGAAAGAATATATCAAGTTTCAATTGTGCAACCTGCAAAGAACCATCAAACTGCTGCCTCTAGGGAAGTCTGCATCCAATTCTCAACATGGCATAATAACCAAAACTAGAAAAAGCCTCATCCTATCAATGTGGTGTACTTTATGGAACCTTCATATTCCTCTTGTCACAACCTAAATTTGAAGTCACAGTACTTTGTCAAATATTTTTCCACCATTTTTTCTTATTTCCCTCCGATTTGCTTGTCTTTTATCATCTACAACTAAAATGCATTTACAACAAATAGGTCTTAAGAATTTATATCTTCATCAAGAACCACAAGAGTTGTAACTGCGGATTCCTGCGTTCAAGCTCCAAAAAATTGGAGAAAAATTCTCAGTTAAAAAGACAAAAGGAAAAATTTATAGGAATGTTTGAAAAGAAAATACCTCTGTTTGAACAAGAAATGTAGTACTGTATAGAACTGTCATGCAATTTTGCTGGTTTGCAGTTTTTTGTGAAAGAAGAAAAAAAATGTCTTTTACGGCATCTTAGGATCCTCAGAAGATACCATGAAGTGAGAAATGGTAAAAATAGTAACTGATTACTTTATTCTTTATGTAAAATAGGTAGAGAAAAAAAAAATATAATGTCTAGCAGTTCACATTTGATAATCCCCACAGCAATTAAGTCCGGTTACTATTATTAGAATACATGTTTCTCCTTAGCTGGTGTAACCCCTTTAAATAATTGATGATTTTTCTCCTGTTTCCCAAGTGGAGGTCCCACCAACATGCAAGCTGAGATAGTCCATGTTGTTTGAAGGTCCTACAAGAAAGATAAGTTTTAAAGGGCCTTGAATCATGAATGGCCACTTTACCGGAAATAAACATGGTGGCTTCTTCATATGTTTCTATTAGTTAGGATTCAAAATCCTAGAGAAACTAATCTACACAAATGTTGCATTCCAAACAATAACATGGAGACATAGATCCTATCTCTAGTGCAGTTTTGAACTTTGACAAGATTAAGAAAGCCTTATGCCTACTGCCCTTAAAGGAACAGAAAAAATGAGAAAAATAATATGTGAAACAAGTAATGAGATATAACAATAGAAACACAGGCAAGGAGGGTAGATAAGAGAGACAAATTCAATCAAGCGATCTAGCCAGAAATTCTGTACTCCTTATAATCCTCATAGTGTGACTGCTAGAACAAGGATGCTTCCCACAAGTGGGATAAATAGAAAATAGCTGCTCCTGCAACAACCTTTAAAGGAAAATGAAGGGAAGGAAAAATATGTCTTCATACTCTGATTCCCTAGGCAAAATGGTGGATCAAAAATGTGACATGTACTCTAGCAAAAGCATTCAACTCATGCCTCTGAGGATATAAGCGCCCATGAAGAACATGACAAAACTTTATGATGAACCTGAGATTAGGGATGCTCATGCCAACCACCAAATTGGAAGGCCTAGAGGATTTTCCAAACTGATTAACATGGTAGTAGAATTAACTTAGGGTAACAAACATCAGACTTCGGACGAATACAGGCAAAATCATCAAAAAAGCATGCATGACAATTGCCATCCATGGACATTTTTGTATTTCTGACATTTTGAGTTCTCAGAAAGAGAGGCACTATGGTTTTTATTTTCTTCTGAATTCTGATGACTACTTTTTAGTGTTACAATTTCACTTAAAAACTGTTTGAAGTAAAGTGTACAAAGTTACATATTTTTATTGTTCAAATAGATAAAGAAGTTGCAGATCTACGTTGCCATTGAGGAGTAGCCCAGAGGTATCTTACTATTTCCAAATTTGTCTGAATAATAATCATAACATATCAATAGGTTAATACCTTATATATGCCTCTTCCAAGGAAATGAGATCTTTGGACTTGATAAATCATTTGGTTTCTTTACTAATATACAAGCATGACTCCTTCCTGTTTAAGTAAACTTGCTACCATTCAACAGAGAACTCTTCGTGAATTAATGCAATTGTTTGTTAAGAAGCCAAACAAATATAAGAAGAAAAGTTCAATGAGATGCAGGACCAATAGGGATGACCTGCATGTGCATAGAAGGTCCCATGCAGGAGTACAATTTAGGTTTAAGATTAAAGAGTTCGCTTCCTGTCAAGTTTTCAGAAACAAGACAAAAGAGGAATTCTTTTACTGTTATGATCCAATGAAAGTACAAATAAAAAGGGTAGAGGTAGACCAAAAATCATATGGGATGAAGTAGTAAAGAAGGACTTTATTATTGCAACATCTTTCGGAAACTAATGGCTCTAAATTGAGCAGAGTGGAAGAAGAGGATTTATGTAATGGACTCCAACTAGTTTGGAATGAAGGCTTAGTTGAGTCAAGTTGAATTTATGATCAGATGAAAATTCAAATAAAGCTTCCGTAAGGTTTTTGTGACGAGGATGGATAGGAGGAATAATGCCCTATAGGATTTTAGGCTAAACAAGTAGGTTAGTAGTTAATGTATAACAAATGCAGGAATCAGTGCAAGAAGAAACCTATGATTATATAACATAGAGAAAAGATAACAGACTAGATCAACAAGTGATAGAGAGGGGGGGGGATAGTTAGCATCAAACCTGGCCCACAGAAACAAAACTTTCATTCATTCAAATATTTTATGTACAATGCCCTTTGACACACACTTAATAACCAAGTAATTAATCTCCATAAACTTTCCTATAATGTGAAATTCGGAATACTGCAATACACTATATATATGTAAAGAGAGAGAGACTTAAAAAGCAGACAAAAATCAAATGGTAATGACTCTATAACATACCCACTCTCACATATATCTAAAGTAGAACTTTTACGCACGAATTATACTAAAATAGGACTCTAACACTTATTTGGTAATTGGCCAAAGAGAAGTCCTAAAAATATGTAAAAAACTGAACTAAATTAAATAATTTTTATTTGCAATTCCTGCCTAACCTGGCCCTCTCCAGACAAACAGACACATACATACATGCACGCGCACACACAAACACACACACACACACACACACACACACACACACACACACAGAGAGAGAGAGAGAGAGAGGGGGGGGAATAAGTTATGTGCATGTTTGTGGTGAAAGTAAACAAATTCTAATATGAAATATACTAAAGGAGATTCCTCAAAAAAGAAAGAAAGAGAGAAATATACTAAAGGATAGTGTCAAATGGCAGAAGAGAAAAAAGCTACTATTTTGCATATGCTTGTCAATAAATACAAATAACAATAAATTACTGGCCTGTAAACAAGGAAGAATGGCAGGTTTTCGCAGCTGTAAGAAGTGAATGCACATGAGCACATACCTGAAAAGAAATTTTAAAAATATATTTTTATTTAAGAAAATTACAAAAATGTTGCAAGTTTAAGTGCAAAGAATCATTTAACTCACGCATAACTAGAAAGGGTGCCCTGATATGTTGCATTAATTGCTCGTGACCTAGCCCAGTGTTTCACAATAAATGCCAATTGGTGTAACCTGTCATCTATCTGGGCATAATCCTTAAGGAGCTTTGTGTTAACCACGGCAAAAAGATTATTAATGCATATGTCACAAGAAATTCCAGTTTTGGGGTCCATCATCTTTACAATAGGAACCCTAGCATTAGTTAGGGCCTGTAAAGATAAACTTAAAGTGAGAATTCAGAATGCCAAATAATATAATACATCTATACAATTTTTTTAAGGACAAGAAGATTTTGCAGTAACAACAATATGCATATTATTTTCTTTAGAAAGGCAATAAAATCATTATTGTAATCTCACACTTGAAGCAAGAAAAAGTAAAGAAAATGCAGGCCTTCCATTTATAAGGGGACAATGGTGAAAGATACCCCTCTCCCAATATTAAATAAACAAATGAATATATAATAAATAAAATAGTTTAAAAAATTACAATAGAAATCTCCAATAGAAATCTGTTCTCTCCAAACATATCCCACCTGCTCTACTAAAAGCAGATATAGACCATTATGTTGTGCCAGATACAACAATTCAGAGGTAGATCTGGTAGAAGATTCGCATACTTCAATGTCCAAAAATCCCACCACAACAATATGACACAAAATTCCACCACTTTTCAAACAGTAAGAAAACCTGATGATGGTTGAGGCAAAATAAATAATTCTCCACATAACCAAGTACCCAAAATAGATATCTAGCATCAAAACAACCAAGTGACACTACAATTGTGTAAAAGATGTGCTATAATCTTATCCACAAGTCGAATGAAAACTACATCTGTATTCACATTCTCCATTCTCCTTAATACACTTTATTCAGAAAATCCTTCTGGGTAGAGTAAGAAACTATGATAAGTTCTTATTAAATATTCACAACTTGCATAATCCTAAATTTGTAACAAATAGCAACCTTTCCAATCTAGGCCAAAAAAAGATACTCTAGTAGAAATTTCTCATACATAGGAGCCTCCCAAATGTGCAATGTCATCCTCTATGATTTGTCCTCCAGTATTTCCCAACAAAAGCCGAGCAAACATAAATGACAAATGGCCATAGTTAACTCTCACCATGCCATACCAGGGAGGACAAGCATCGTCTTGAGCACTCGAGCGATTGCGAGGAAGGGGGTTGCTACGATCGTGAGTAGCAGGGTGGGGGGTCTCTCAAAATCATGAGACAGGGGGGACCAAGCTGACGGAGTTTAATTGATCCGGGTGAGGGGATTGAGCCGAGTTAATTGAGTTGTTCTTAATTGAACAAGGTGATCGGTGGAGGCTTCACCCTCTATACCAAACTGAAAGGGGGAACCAACCTGCTTCCCTATTAGTTCAGCTTGGTATGCCCGAACTATACGATTTGGGGCGACACAATGAACCATGCTTATACTTTGTATTATAGCTTTTAAATTGTACTCTATATGATCATTTCTTTTGTTTAAGTAATATTTAATACAATTACCATCTTTGAACTCATTTGATTAACTATGATGATCACAACTCAAGATTTGAGAAAGTTTGTGCCTTTGGTCATGACAAAATACCAATTTCATCTAGCAGTGGTTTCTGTAGTTTTGGTGGCTTCATTATAGTTGTAGGGGTTTTAGTTGAAAACTATAGAGATTCACAAAATATCAACAAAAATTAAGAAGAATGAAAAATAAAAATTGACAATATCATAAGTTAAGAGATTATTTCAAAAGATGTTGTATTTCTATGACTTTTAAATCCATCGTTTCAGTAATTTAAGTAGTACAATGATCAAATATTGTTTATTGATATAAATTGTCCAAAAGTTTGTCAAGAGCAATGTTTTAAATCTCAGTAGGATGGAAGGCATCCCGGTAGTCCCATCCCATTCTTGTGAGAAAATGGATTGGGATAGGGACACGACTCCAAAAACCATCTATGCAGGGAAAGAAGAAAGAGCAAAGACAGGAAGGGAAGAAGAAGAAAATAAAGATGAAGAATGGAAGGAAAGAAAAAGAAAAAGAAAAAGGAAAGATAGAAAGAGAGGGAGAAGAAAAAGAAAGGAAAGAAGAAGAAGAAGAAGAAAACGGAAAGAAGAAGAAGAAGAAGAAACAAAGGAAGGAAAGATGGAAGAAGAGAAAGAAAGAACAAGAAAAGGAAAAAATGAAAGGAAGGAAAAAGGAAAAAAAAGAAAAGAAGAAAGAAAAAAGAAAAAGAAACAAGCAAGGAAAGAAAAAAAAAGGAAGAAGAAGGGGAGAGACATGGAGGGTGACCACTAGGACGGTGGCCGGGATGGGGCTGGACAATAGGGCATCTTGTTCTTGGAGAAATTGAGACATCCCTATCTCATAGGATTCAAAACATTGGTCTAGAATACTATATCACTGGAAGTTTAGCATATGATAATAGAAAATTTTGTAAAAACTTGAGCAGATAAAGTCATGTCTTTTCAAGAAAAAACTTTCCTATAAACATTTTTGGATCTAACATCTCAAGTGCATTTGGATGATCAATCAACTTGCAAAATCCGATTTTGGTCCCCAAACAAATGCTTCAATAATTAAAAAAAATAAAGATTCTAAATAATTGGAGCAAACATGCTATACATAGACTAAATTTGGCTCCCTAGGATAGATTAGATTGAAGCTCCAAAGCCTTTCAAAGTTTCAAATGAATCTTCAAACCAATATGAAAGACAAAACGTCTGCCCAAGATGTAAATTAAAGCAGGAGATCTATTTGTGATTGACAATTGAGTGCAGTCATAACTAGTTAGGATAAACTAGAGAACAATTGTGTAGGCGTATGAAGACATTTCTCTAGGCAGATGGTGCTTCCAATAGAAATGACTTGCAAAAATATCCTCACATAGCTAGGAAAATGATGGTCACTTGTAGTGTAGGACCACTTTCATTCAACACATGGCAGATTTGATATTTCACAGAAGTTATGACTCTAGATGTAAAATTAACTCACTACAAATCTGGACAAGCCATATTGCATGTAACACAAAAAAAGAATAAAAAAGCAATCTAAAGCTACAAGGGAAAAAAATAAAAAAAAAGAATGTAATAAAAGAGTTGGTATATCTACATATGGAAACATACTTACTTTAAATCAATCATGAGCTTTCAAACATCATTTGCCGAACTGTTGGATTAAAAACAATTAAAAGCATCATAGATAGATGAGTGCCAAGAACCTGAAACATACCTGCACATTTTGAAGATTATCTGACTGCAAAATTTCTGCCAATTTTAACAACATCTCATTCCTACTCATGTTGCTATCGTCAATTGCAAGGCAGATATCAACATCGCTATTTGAGAAGCCAAATGTATTAGCACATGATCCATAAAGATGCAGCTGAGCATTAGGCCATTCTTTATTAATTGATTTTTGTAGCAACTGTAATAATTTATTTTGCTTTGCCTTTTCCTCTTCTACAGGTATTAGGGATTCATAGACAGAAAGGAAGCAAGGTGTCAAAGTGTCAATGTCATCACGACATTCTCTGTATCTTTGACAGATTCTCATTTTCAGGCTTGATACATGCTGTCCTCTACGATCTGACCTGAGTTCCTGAGTATAAGTGAAAATGAAGTTAAATAGGTAGAAAAACATTCATGTTAATGTCACTTTGAGGATTTCCATCTACTTGGATAGGCTATGTAATCTATAACCATTCAGGGTATGATGCTCACAAGTAGGGAAGTAAATGGACAAGCACAGCCATAACATATTTAAATTTCTTAACAGGCCTAACCAAGGTTCGCCGTCTCGATACCAGACTCTGTACCAGTGCTACACCAGCACTATATTAGTACGGTACGATACGGTATGGAATCTTTTTGGCATACTAAAGGTCGGTATGCCTCCATACTGGGTACTGGTACCAAACCAGTACAGTACGGTATGCCCCGCACTATCCAATTCGGGCCAGTACGGCAAACCATAGGCCTAACCAAAGTTCCTATTGACAAGGTAGTGAAAACCAAACTGTTGGCATTCCTACTCAAAAGAAATAATTAGCAAAAATTAAACGGTCCAGTACTTCATATTCAATTGGGCTATAAACTGGAAACTAGAAGTGTCATACAAGTTGCACTACAAAAAAAATCTCTAGACAAGCCAGCATACTAAAAATTTAAAAAAATCAATATCTTCATAAAAGTTGTCAAATAATTCTACAAGTTGGATTCTATATATTAGAATTCAGCATGTGACACCAGACTGGAGGGATGGGGGTTGAGGAAGGGTAGGGGGGTAGAGAGGGAGGTGGGAGATTTATTAGTCTGAGCACTATAACTATCAATCTTCTACCCTAATTGGCATTAGCTTTTTAAGTAAAACCTTCTTTTTCTTTTATTTCTAAGTTGCATTTGAACATGCCAGTATACTGTAGTATATATAGGGATATATGTATGACCTAGACTAGATGCTTAATTTTAAAATGTTTACTAGAGTTGGCAATTCACAGTCAATGATAGGTCATCAAAATTGAAGATCCACACCATTAATTATAAATGTGAGCTACCAAATATGCCTAGCAACCAAAAAAATATCTGTTCGGAGATTCATAATCTATTTATCGAGCGAAAAAATAGAAGGTTTCAATAGCATAATACCATGTTTTGCTCAATGATTCAGATCCCATGGGACGGGGTTGTCCCATTTTCTCCATGGAATAGGATGCATCGTGTCTTGACACTCAAGATAGTAGATGTCCCATCCCATCCCAGTCCCTATCCTACTTTGTCTTGTCTTGAAACTTGGGACGATGCCCCATCTCAACACTTGGGACAATGGAACACCCTACCATCCCACCCAAGGTTTGTCGTACCGGTACCGGACCCCATACCGGTGCCACATTATCATAGTGTTGGTACGGTACGCTACGCGGTACGACTGGCGTACGAAGCGTCGATATGCCACCGGTACCAAATCAGTACGGTACCATCCGGTACGGTACAGTGCAGCATACCATAATCCCACCAAACTTAAACCCTTGATTTTGCTATAAAATCATTGAATTCTTATCTATATGTGTTTTAAGATGCTTAGATCATGAATATTATCTAAATTGCATCACTTAGCATGTGTTTTAGCGCATTAGCATAGTGGATCCATCCATTTTGTCTCCACCTAATGCATAGCTAGGACAACATCACAACATGTAATCTTTGCTTTCTAGGCATTTCCCATGGTGTGAGTCGTGATTAATGTTGCGGGTTCCAATTTGGATGATTCATCAATGATTTTTATTTGCTAATTTTGCCAAAAGTCTGGCGATTAGTATGATAGTGGATCTACCTACCTTTATAAAGATATAGACATGATGAGTACAATTCTATTATATAATATTAAAAATTTCTTTTTTTATGATGAATGACGCATGAATACTGACAAGGGAGTCAATAAGGAAAAATGAAATTGAATTAAGAAAACCTTAGATGTTGAACAAAAGACCACAAGAGGTCTCTCATTCAAAATCCTACACTTGAGCTCTAGCCTCTAGCAAGATACGAACTGAGGAAGTTACGCAGCATATGCTCCCGTAGATAATATGACAATTATAATGATATTACTTGGTTACTATTTCATATATGAGTACAGAGAAGTCCAAGATATCTTTGAACTAATTTTTATTGTTTATGTTCACCTTGCATGGCTTAAGGTATACTGAATTCTCATTTTGTGGAAATATTATGAAAATATGTTGGTAATGAATTTGTTGAATCAACTAAGTATATGGTGTAGGCCAGGCATATTGCTTGGGATCAACTGGATGTTGACAACTATGATTTGCAACTATAAATGCTACTGATACACCAAATGTCTTAGCATCATCTCCATACTAGCTCCCAAATGGAATCTCATGCAGCAATGAATGCAAGTGTGGTTAGCGTATAATCACTTTCAAAATTTAACAGTTGAAAAACACATATAAAGGTTTTCGTTCTTTTGAGTTAAAAGTTCCATTGCATTGTAAAGCATCCATTTAAAGGTGTTCGACACTTGCAGAAAACAAATGCAATAAAAAATATGTTCAAGACCAGACTATCTATCATCAAATAGTTTGGGGTGGGGCCATGTTATATAAGGTTTAAAGCAAGGTCCGCCGTACCGGATCCGGTTGGCGTACCGGTCGCCAACCGGATCAGTATGGTTTCGGTTCATATCGGAATAGAGCAGTACGAACCGGCCAGCTCTTTTCCGCCAGAGCCGGGGAAGAAGAAGAGAACGAAAGAGAGCGCGGGAAAGAGGGGGAGGGGGGAGACCTGTGTCCACCATCGGAGAGCCACGGAGGGGCGAGGGAGCTCGGGGGGCGGCGGAGCCCGGCGGGGGGAGGGGGGGCGGGGGGGAGGAGAACCCGTGAGGGCGTGGCCAAGGCCGCGGCCACGGAGGCTGATGCGCAGGGGACGCTGCCGTGGCCTCGACCTCCGCCGCGCCCTCGCGGGTTCCCCCGCCCCCAACCGGGCTCCGCCGCCCCCCCTCCGTCGTCCCTCCGCGGCTCTTCGATGGCGGCCACATATCTCCTCCATCCCTCTCTTCCCTGCTCTCTCTCTCTCCTTCTCTTCGTCTTTTTCATCTTCGGCACAGAATCGGCCCGTACCGGTTTCCACGACTCCGGCGAACCGGTAGCTGGCCGGACCAGTTCAGCTCGTACCGGCCTGTACCGGACGGTTCGGCTCGTACCGGCCGGTTCGGCATACCTTAGTTTAAAGAGTACGTTTATATAAGAAAAAGGCACATTTGGCATTGAGAGAAACAAATTTACCTTGACTCGTGAAGCATTGGACTTTCTCACCACACTCCTACGAGTAGGATCATCCAGAACCATCAAAGAATCCATTACTAGATCAGCTAGGACATCTTCTTCTCCCAGAGTATCATTCTTAGAGTCAAAACCATCCATTCCGTCCTGCTCTGCAACTCCTTCTACAGACAAGTTTCCCCCCTCCAAAACCTCACATGGCAAATACTCATGAGTATCCGATCCCAACTCGGAAAGCCCATCGACGTTTCCAATAGTACATTCATTCTGATCAACCTGATTGGTGGAAGTCTTCAATGCAAGCTGATCATCGCTTCGAATTCCAGGACTGCACAATTCTTTTCCTCCTTTTTTGCTATCTTCAGCTGTTTCAGATTTATTATTCCCGTCTTGCCTCCCATTCACAGGAACCCACTCCTCTTTCATCTTTCTTCGCTGTGCCACAGCCGGTGGCCGCCTCTCCTCCATCATCCCACCCCTTCCCTTTTCATTGTGAGAACGGTTCCACTGGAAAGAGCCATGTGGCCTCACCATGTACCCCTTCTCCCTGCGACCAGATTCAGCAAAACCAGCATCACCTTCGCGTCGGCTCGGGATCCTGCCACCAATTCCAGCACCACCACCACGCATGGCCTTCCGAAACCCCGGCCGGCTATTCTCCTCACTCCTGTCCCCTCGACGCCAAGAACCAGAATACCGACCGTTCGGAAAATAGCCAGCTTTCCGACTGGCCGGAAACCCATCTCCCTCCGGAGGCTCAGGATCCCCCGGGAATCTCCGGTGATCGGCTACCGGACGAATAATACCGGGCAGTGCCGGAGAGTCTGCAGACTTGGGAGGAGTAGGGAAGTGATCGGCCGCCGCCTTCGGAGGAGCGATGACCTTGTGGGGAGGAAAGAGGAAGCTGGGCACCACGGGATCGCGGTGGGCCTGGTGAAGCTCGTGGGGAAGAGGCGCCGCGGCCGGCGGTGGCTGGGCCTGAAGGGGCTTCCGCAGCAGCTGGAGGAGGAAAGCTCCGTCCAGAGGTGACGGCTGAGAGGCGGTGCTGGCTGCGGAGGGACGGTTATCCTGACCGCCACCGGTGACCCCAGCTCCACGATCCTCAGAGGAGCCGCCGCCGCCGCCCGCTCCGCCCGACATTGGCTAGGCGGATGGGATGCAGACGAAGAAAGGAATATGACGAGGTACACCGGCGCGGTTGGAGTGGTCTGCTGTGACCTGATACAAGCACAACTGAGGAGTTCGAATAAGGAAAAGCGAATGATGAGCCGCGGACGAGTCTCACTTCTCGGACCGGGATTAGATATTTCACATGATGCTTTTATGGGACCAGTGCTCATGTTGGAAATATCAGTGCGGTGAAACGGAGGAGGGGTAAGGGGCGTGGAGAATCGTGATGGGCTTTTGGGGGAATTAGAAAGTTAGAATTGTGTGAGGGATGGCTATGGTGGCCCAACTATGCTGGAATCATTTGACATAGCATAAATGCAAATTATATATGACCATTGAGGGTTAATCATAATAAGTCTGGATAATTTCTTGAACTTATTTTTCTGTAATGCCATGCATAAAAATAGTCATATGGGGATCATATCCTATATCAATTTGTTCTTTGAAATGTGTTTTGTCAAACTATAAGTTATGTTGAGCATGTATGTTATTGCCTATTTGATCTCGCATAGAGAACTCTATGTGCATGCTCGGATGTTAGCGCCGTCGTATGCCTATGAAGTGAGGTTAATTACAAATTAGTAGATAAAATCGGTTGCTTAGTATTGTATGAAAAGCAACCTAGACCTTTAGATTGATTATTAGATAGAGCTGGCTCAAATACCAAAAATAGTTTGGCATATTTGGTACCAAGTGAATGCTATCAACCAAGTTTAGCGACAAATAATTTGCGACTTTAATTTTGTAACGCATTGAGAAATTCAAGAAATAAAGTTTTAAGTCATCTTCCAAGGCATGCAATAAGGAGAAAAAGCTTGGGGATTAATCGAGGTTCATAATAGTAGTCTTAGGGGATTTGCGTCAGGCTTACTTCTCTTTGGTTATGGATCTTTTATAGTCCAAGTTGCATCAAACTCCTACAATTTGCACTCTTCTTATATTCTGATTATTTGGTAAGCCAAAAATTTGCATTAAAACTCTTGTATAAGTAGAACTAGGGCTGCAAATAGGTCGAGTCAGATCCTGAGTGAGCCCAATCTGATCCGGATTTTTTTTCGGATCCTAATTTTGGACCCAGATCCGATCCAGTTGGAAATCGGATCGGATCGTGTCCATGCCAACAAATTTTGACCCGACGGGTCATTCGGGTTGGGTCCGGATCGGATCCGGGTCTATATATTTTTATATTCAAAGTTCCACTATATAATAGTAAATAACATCAAGCAAAAAAATGGGTGGGGTCGGGTCGGGTCCGGATCCGGGTTGAGATTGGGTGGACCCAACCCAACTCGAAAAATAGAATGTGTCTAAATTTAAGATCCGACCCAGTCCCGCGGGTCCTAAAATTTGGGTCAGGTCGGGTCGGGTCGGGTCACGAGTCAACCTGACCTACTTGCAACACTAAGTAAAACACAAATCCCAAAGACTTCATACAAAACAAGAGCTAGGCGACAAGAGCATATCTTTCTTGGGTCAAAGGTGTATCTTTCACACAATAGAAGGATTCACTAGGGGTAAAAGTGGATTGGATAATATCCATTTGGACTCGTTTTCGTATCCGAATTATCTAGATATGGAGAGAAATTTGAGCATCCAACTAATATCTATATTTGTATCCATATCCGTTAAAAAAAATGAATATGGATATGGATAGACAACTATCCGATCTATATCCGAATATCTGATTTTATTTGTAACTCTATTTAATTTTATATAATACTCATAAAATTTTAAGAAAAATAATTTACCACATTAATATGCCATTAACTTGATTTATTATCCACCTAGTAATATCTTTAATTATGTAGTTATAAAGTTTAATTACCTGATTCATATACGTATTTATATTCATATTTTTAGTATCTGATTTGTATCAATATCTATTTAAAACAAATATGAATTTTTGCATCTAATTAACATCCGTATCCGTATTTATATTCGACAAACAAAACAAATATGGATATAGATATGCTAGTATGCGATCTATATTCGATATGATTTCAGCCCTAGGAGATATCTTCCTTCAAGTGAATGCACCATCAGATCATCTACTAGTTGCTTTGAGATTTGTGCAGATAAATGAATGATGGTATTCAGAGTACTTTGAGATCTATGCAGTGGGTGATCCAATAGTTGATTCATATCAAGGAAGGTGAATCTTTTTTCACACGAAAGATACAACCATGATCCTTCCTTCTCATGTCCTACATGTCTCAAAGCCTCCTTGTGCTATAAAGTAGTTAAGCCTTTGATTAGAGGGTTATATGAATTCAAGGTTGATATTTAAGGTGTACCCTCTTATAAAATGAAGTGCATAATTCAATCTAATTTTGAAGCTTAGAAATAGTCACATGTCTCATACACGCCTTCTTTGGAATACAAACTAGTTAAATTTCTGTACTATATCTTTCAATTTGGAGTTTATATTTTTGCAAAGAAACACTAGCGGTGGACCTTTTGATGCTTATGCCTAGAAGCAAAATACTACTATTGGTTATTGATTTAGTAATGCACTTTTACCCTAAACCTCGTCTAAGATTTATCTTATCATAGTAAATGGCACTACCTTGACTTTGTAAAATTATTAGTACCCTATGTTCTTTGCAAATTGATAAACTATCTCCATTAGACATTGATATTTAGACGAGTTTTTGCTTGAGTATATGACAAAATAGTCTTTAATTAAGTAGATGCCGTTTAGACCCGAAACTACTATTCCAAAAATCGAAAAAAGTCTTATAATTTTAATAGTCCTTATAATTCTTTTTTAATTTCTTAAAAACCTTAGGTTGCTTATGAGCAAAGTCTTGCAAACGAAATAGATTAAAAGGTAATCCAAGCTAGATTCATAAAATAGATCTAACCAAAAAAATCTTATAATTTTAATAGTCCATTATAATACTTTTTTAATTTCTTAAAAACCTTAAGATGCTTATGAGCAAAGTCTTGCAAACTAAATAGATTAAAAGGTAATCCAAGCTCGATTCATAAAATAGATCTAACCAATATTTATTGTAATACCCGATCCTTCAGGTAGTAGGCCTGGTCCATTTAACTGGCCTAGAAGCAAACTTCAGCCCCAAGCACAAAAAAAAAAAAAAGGGGGGGGTGGGGCCGCCGATGATGGGCTAGGAGTAGGGGTGGCAAAATATGATCCGACCCGCCAACCCGACCCGTGTTCGACCCGCCATAAACAGGTTTGGGTTTGGCCTAAACAGGTTCGGGTCGTAAACAGGTCGACCGGTTTAACCTGTTTATTAATTGGGTCGGATACGGGTTTTAGATGTCTGACCCGTTTAAACCGTTTAACCCGTTTAACTGTTGGGCAGGTTAAACAGGTCTAAACAGGTTAAACGGGTTAAACAGGTTAAACGGGTTAAACAGGTCTAAACAGGTTAAACGGGTCTAAACAGGTCTAAACAGGTCGGGTTGGGCAGGTTAAATAGGTTGGGTTGGACAGATTAAACAGGTCTAAACAGGTTAAACGGGTCAGGTTGGGCAAACAGGTTAAACAGGTCGGGTCGGGTTGGGTAAACAGGTTAAACGGGTCGGATCGGGTTACCTGTTTAATAAACAGGTCAGGTTCATGTTTGCAATTCCTGACCCGTTTAATAAACAGGTCGGGTTCAGATTTATAGTTTTCTGACCCGACCTGTATTTGACCCGACCTGTTTATGCTTGACCCGACCCGATTGCCACCCCTAGCTAGGAGGAAGGGAGGAAAGGGACTCCCATTGGGAGTCATCTTCTTCCCTATTTTTCCGGTGAAGTCTAGCGCCGAGAGGGACTTCGGCACTTTTCCCCGACTCTATTTAAAGGGATGAAGCTTCCCCCAACCTCCCTATCAAAGATCAAAGTCTTGAGTTGAAGACTTGCCAGCATTTCCCTTGTCTTCGCCCGAATGCCGTTCGCCACCGCTGTGGCTTGAGATCGCCGGAACCAAGGTAAGACCGATTAGTCCTCTATTTAATCTCACTTCTCCTACCTTGAGATCATGGATTTCGTTCTAGTTATTGCCGTTTTTTTTTGAAAAATCCGACCCCTATTTTTGGATTTTTTGGGCCATATTCTTTCTTTTTGCCCATCTTCATTGTCGGAGCTCGTCACTAAGGTCTCCATCTGGTCCCTCGGAATGGCTTGCAGCCATGGCTGGAGCCCCAGTCATCAGATACCATGAATCTCAAGGCTTAAGGAGCCGAAGTCATGTTTTTTTTTTGTCGGCCGGTCGTCATCGCCGACCGTCGATTGCGGGACCTCCGACTGCACGGAGGTGGCCAACACCATCCCCAACCATAGCCACCGCCGAGCCGTGATGCTTCCCCTGCTTTAGAAAAGGGTGAGCGTGAGCTCCTCTATTTTGCCAAGAAGCCAAGGAAAGAAAAAAAAGGGGAAGAAAAAAGGAAAAAAAAGTAGAGAAAGAGAGAGTCCCATTCTCTCTTTTCTCCTCCCCCCTCCCCCCTCCTTCTCCTTTTTCTCTCTCTATGAGGATTTGCTAGATCCTAGAGAAGGGTCTTTTTCTTAATAATTTTGTTCAGCCCTTGAGAAGGAGGTTCAGACCCATAGTCATCGGATAGCGTGCCATTCCCCATCCTAGGTCAGGCACCTTAGATTTTACCGTCAATCGCCCCCTGTAGGGTAGTGCTATATGTACTGATTCTTGTTCTATGGTTTGACCATCTAAATTATCCAAATTGTGTCAACTGTGATGTTGGTCATTACTAGGAATTTCAAATTTTTATTTTTAAATTAATTATAGCTAATTTTAGATAGAAATATGTTTTTTTGAATATTAGGCTCCGAAGAATACTTTTGGAGTTAATTGGAATTGTTGGTTGATTTCATTTGCACGAAAAGTAATGTAATTTTTTTTTAGATTTATCGGCAAATTATATAATATTTATATCATTGCATTTTGAGCCGTATTATTTGTAATTTATGAACTTGAAGCATGGTATTTATTTATTGAATATATCTTATTATAGAATATTATTTGATGCATGATCAAGGGTTTTGATTTTATTATGGATTATGATTGATTGATGGTTTTGCGAACTTTTCGATTTGGAATATGAAATTGATTTTATAAAAAAAATTTAGTTTGAGATGGATTTGCAGTTTAACTATATATCGATATCTTACAAGTGGGGGTTATGCACTAGTACATCAATACCCTACTCATAGGCGTTATGCACTAGTATATTGATACCATGTTAGTAGGAGTTATATGTTGGAGCATCGAAACTCTGCCAGTTGGATTTACACATTGCCACCCTGCCAGTAGGGGTTTTATGTTGGCACGTCAAAACCCTTCCGATGGGTTTTATATGTTGGCATCTTGATTACTATTGAGCTCACTTTTTAGCCCAACTACAATGTATAAGTATGGTCATAGTTCATGGCTGACGAGTTTGAAAAAGATTGAATATATAATAGGATTTGATTCGCATGGATGATGTTTTATATTGTTGCTTATCTAAATTTGATTTTTGAATTGATGCACTGTCATATGCTTATTCTCAGTATATTATTATTATTTATTTTATTTTTTAATTTATTTAGTTTAAAATATTCATCGTTTTTTAGGCTGTCAGCTTATTACTTTATATTTTACTATTTTTACAGATCTTGAAAACTAACTCGGAGATATCTTATAGGAGAGTGATTAGAAGCAGAATTTTAGTCACTTAATTAGATTAGGATCTTAATTAAATTTTATGTAAGACTATTGGTTGGAATATTTTGATATATTAAGTTTGAACTTTAGTTATTTAAATTTTGAATTTATTTAATTGATTATTTAATTTCATTGTTTGCTTATTGATATCGTGATGAGATGGCTTGCACACTTGTGGCACTAGAGGAACCCTTGGCATTGCGAGCACTTTTAAGTCACTTGCCGATGCTTAAAAGCATTGCAGGATGACCCCCCAACACTTTAGAAAGTGTCGAGAAGCATTGGCAATGCAACCATAGAAAAACAATTTCACGACACTTTTGGTTTGCGTCGTTTTTTAAGAGAACGATGCTTTTAAGCGTGGCTGACGGACGATGCTTTTAAAAAGCATTGCTAGGTGAAGTGCTTGGACATGGCTTCCGAAGACGCTTTGAAGTATCACTACCGATGATGTTTTTTTGTTTGCATCGAAATTTAACGATGCTTTCTAGCGTCACAGATTGATGATGTTTATGTACCTCGCTAATTAAAGATGCTTATTAGCATTTTTAATTGATCTTTTGATGATGCTTTAAAGCATTGTTATCATTAAAATATTGTGATGCTTTAAAGCATTGCCAACTTGAATAATTTTTTGTTAAAAAAATTAACAAAACCTCCACATATATATATATATATATATATATATATATATATATATATATATATATATATATATATATAGAACCAAACATATGTATCATATATAAAAATAGCAAATTTTTATTTTATCAAACGTGATTGAATGTCCATTACAACTCAAAAAACTTGAAAAATATTGAAAACATAACATATAAAACCCAAAAAAAAAAGTCTAAGGGCTATCAGTGGGCTATGGCAACATCATCATCATCTCTACAACTGCTAGAAGTATCAGAAACCTATAAGAAAAAGACAGAAACTTTAGAAGTTAAAAATATAAAAATCACAATATATGATAAATCATTAAGCTCATACAAAATTATACATGATAATTATGTAAATATACAAATAGATGTAATATTTACCTAAGGCGGGACAAATCTCTACAACAAGGATGTAATATGGTCAAGCTGAGCCCTCAAGAATTATATCTCTATCTAACGGTTGTACCTCATCCTCCATCTCTACCTCCAGCCTATGAATGTCTACAAGGATGCTATTCTGTCTAGCATTCTAGGTATATTTGCTCACTGTAGTCAACTGAATAGGGTGACTCCAACCTGATAACTTCTCACTCGATCAAAACGTTTCAGTCCTATTAATTCGGTAAACACATGGGCTTCGACATAACTGATATCTGTAGATGATAATGACTCGTTGATATGCTCTGCAATAAGGGATGCAACCCTATCTTATATTTAAGAAAAAAGTCATATTAATGTTTGAAAAAACGAAACTACAAACCATTGCACAAATCGATTATCAATAAATATTATATATCTCTCGACTTCTTGTGGACAAAGCTACCATCTCGATGGATGTGAATTATCCTATAGAACTCCACATCACTACTCTTCCATCTACAAAAAAAGTATATGTTATATGATATGGTCCATGAGATATGATATATAACACAAGATACATGGTTCATGATGCTCATTATATAATACATGATACATGGTTCAATATGGAAACTAAAGTTTCAGTTTGAAGTAAAAATGTCTAAGAGTTTCAATAAGACTCATAAGTATCATGATATATGGTACACGATATATAATACATATATTCATTAAGTATAAATGTTTCAATATAAAACAAATAAGTCTAACAAGGAGTTTGTAATATGCCAAAGAATTTCAGAGCAATATATGAATTCATCTCTACACCTCGCATAACTCTTAGAGCCTAATGGGTGAGGAATCAAATGAGATGCTCGTGCAGCTCTACTAATATCAAAATATGTTTGCTAAATAAATAAACAATGTAATCTATCTTATATAAATATGCAATCTATATTAATAATGAATAAAATATAAGGTATTAAAAGAGTATACATAGCCTATCCTTTCTCAAAAAATTACTAGTGAACAAGTTTCCTCCACTGATGAGAGTATACATCAAAAGAACAATTATGAGCAACCTTCTCTTTTGTCATACCTGAACGGAACTCTTGTAGGGTAGCATGCATGATTTTAAAAATTTTCTAAAAAATCAGCGGAAGCAATTAAAATTTAAATTCTTTAATTTTCATGCATGCTTGAGATCTAATCTCTACCATAAAAATAAAAACTAGGATTTAAATGTTTAGGTAAAACATGGAACTATGATTGTATGTCTAACATATAATCATAAAATTTCAGCAACCCTAAAATTTCAGCAACCATGTTAAAATCTAATTTTAATTTCTAATGAGATCAAATCTCATACCTGATTTGCTGGAGGTCTTTGATGACTCCTTGATCACGCTTTGTAGCCGTACATGCGTCCGGCTTCTATGGATCGTCCACGCAAAGCTTCAGGAAGATCGATGACTGCGGGAGTGCTAGCTCGCGCAGAGGTGCTGCAATGGCTAAATTTTTCTTCCTCGTGGCAATCAACCCTTTGATTGCTTGCTGAAGAAGAAGATGATGGAGGAGGCGAAGAAGGAAAATAGATGGTGGCTGGTTTCAGAATTTTTCAGAACTCATGAAGCCCTAGGCGTGGAGGTCCTTTTATAGGCCAAGGAGTCCAACTCCTTGCCTAGTTTGACCCTCACGCCACACCCCTCTATTTGCCAACTTATTTGGCTGATTAAATTCCCAAAAATTTTGGTGAATACGGTAGCTAAGAGGAGATTTATCCCTCTTAATTGTGCGCCATGAATCCCTACATTTTAGAAATTAATGCGCCACCAATCCTAGTGCCGCACTCCTTTTCATTCATGCGCCATGATCTCCTACATTTTAGGGATCTTTATCCATTTGTTTTGGGAAGTTTATGCGCCATCTTTTCCAGGAAAATATGGGGACGCCTCCTCTGATTTCCCACGCCAACTCTTGGCTAAAAATAAAGAGGGAGGCGCCATGAATCTAGGAGATAAGATGATGTATCTATCTTCTCCAAGAAATAAAGCTAGGCTCTTGAAATTTTTGGGATTCTTCTTCTTATTTAATTCTGAATTTTTGGACTCATAATACTTATCAAATAAGGACTTCTAATTGACTTGTGTCAAGCCTAATTCAATTGGGTCAATTCTTATTAATTGGGTCAAGTACAATCTATTTGGGTCGAACCCAATCCAATTAGGTCAAACCCTGATGTAGCCCAAATTGAATTTTATTCAATCTGGCTCAACCTAAGCCCAATCATTCAATCAAATTGAGTTCATTAGTAATCTAATTGCTAATTAATCCTTCAATAATTCAATAATTATTTTACTGCAACCTTTGATTTGGGTAATTTGTCAATCGAATTGACCAATGTACCCCTAGACAATTCTTAATCGTCTTTCAGCTATTTGATCAACCTAGAAACTTCTATGCGTGTAACCCCATAGGTTCGAACCTAAGCCGGTAGCACAAGAACAACTTTTTGTACTAATCGAAATGACTATCTAGCAATGGTACCCGACGTCCGGATAGGCTGAATGATTGCAAAGCAACATTTAAGAACCCTTGGACTATGGTTACTGTATAATTCATCCCTATGACTCCGAATGCATAGAATGACTTCAGAGTTCACTATCAACTCTTTAATCAGTTCATCCAAAATGGGTTTCAACTTTACAAATCCTATGACTTCTTACAAAGATTACCCTGGCCAAAGTTCTGTTAAATTGAACACAAGAGCATTATCTCCTATCACCAGGGGGTCAATCCCTTCTTGACTCACACACCGACTTCGCAAGTACTTGATTATACCCAGAACACTTTCGTCACTAAATTAGAAATTCAGATAGTCCGGTACCAAAGTACAGTGAGTTGCTTGCTAGTCACCATGGCGATCTCAGGTCGGAGGGACACTTATACCCATATCCACTCGGAACATCTTCTGACAGCAGTGTTCTAGATCAGATCATGTTCAGTAAAATGTACTCCTACACTTCATCTGTGTGGCATACTAGTGTCACACACCGGACTCACACACCGACTTCACAAGTACTTGATTATACCCAGAACACTTTCGTCACTAAATTAGAAATTCAGATAGTCCGGTACCAAAGTACAGTGAGTTGCTTGCTAGTCACCATGGTGATCTCAGGTCGGAGGGACACTTATACCCATATCCACTCGGAACATCTTCTGACAGCAGTGTTCCGGATCAGATCATGTTCAGTGAAATGTACTCCTATACTTCATCTGTGTGGCATACTAGTGTCTCTACACTCCTTGGTTAAGAGAACAACCAACAAATATGGCACACAACTACCTATAATTGATAATACCATTGTCCTAGTAATAGCATATCGTTTGGTCGTGAATAGGTTTAAGGACTTATAAATAATTCCTCCTTTATCATTTATAAGAGTCCTAAGAACTTCATCATATTAGTACATTACATGAGTTCATGAAGATGTACAAAATATGCGATGAAAAATGCTAAATAACTTTTATTATTTATTAATTCATATACATCTCAATCATCAATAGGTTGACGATTGACTTTTAGGATACAATTTCCAACAATACCTTCTCTCTTGTAGTCCCTTTTCAACTTTTCCTTAAATTCTTTTCATTTACGGTTGAGGGACTTCAACACCTAGTCATGGCTCTTTCGAGGGAGCACAAACTTGCTTTATAACAAAGTAAAGAATGATACATATGTTAAATCAATTAGATACATATGCTAGTTAACAAATTAACATACAATGTCAAATTCAATTCTTTACTTATATAACTTGTAGAACTAAACCTTATAACAATTATCATTCCACTTAGCATAGTTAAAACTAACATAGCTAACCCTTTCTCGTAATCAATCCTAGAAAATTTGCCTAATATGCTTTCAGACCTCTTGATGGGCTACCCCATCTGGTTGCAACGGATGACGATCCTCTCACCCTCACCAAGCTGCCATACATCACTTGCTTATGTGGGTCTCCATTTCATCCTAACTCTTCCTTGTCCATCTACAAAAAACATATACAAAGATAAAACATATTCAAAATTATTAGATATGCATTAAATTTGAAATGAAAATAATTAAATCATGATAGTTGTTGGAGGAAAAATGGATTGCCCCGAAGCACATGGATGCATCGCCGGCACGTAGTAAAGGACGCCACGGCAACAACTCTCAAGGCGCCCGACCCCAGTGCGCCCGACCTCAGAGGCGCTCGACCCCAGCGCACTCGACCTCGGAGCTCACAGCCGTGCAGCCTTGATCGGCCTTAAGTCCGAAGAAGGTCCAGTCAAAGAATGGAGCGGACCTCTCCACTCTGCCGAGGATCAAGCTCCTCTCCCATTCTCCCAAGATCTAATCCCGCAATCTCCGTCTGAACGACTGTCAACAATTAAATGCGCACGATCTCCATAAATCTCCAGCTTACTCAAAATCTCAGGCCATCTACGACAACTAGTTGACTCACTCAGCTCCGTCTAGTAACCCACGGCAACTCATTAATTCACACAATCACGTCCAATCATGACAGTAGCTCATTAATTCGCCCAGTCGTATCACAGGTAACCCTGTATCCCCCCTATAATAGGGAAACTTCTTCCCCTTGAAGGAGATTCTGATTTTTAGACTTCGGCACATAGACTCTCTCTCTCTTTTTCTCTACTAAAGTCCCCCTCTGACTTAAGTATCGGAGGGTCGGCGCCGGAAACCCCGACCACCGGCTTTTTGCAGGTCCCCCGGAGGACACAGCTCGCCGACGTACCGCCCGCACCGGAGCTCCCCCTTCTCAGCCAGTGGTCACCCCCGGGTCCAATTTCCAGCAACAATAGTAATGAAAATATAATATTTCAATTAAATTATTGTAGGTCTGCAAGTCATCTATAATAATTTTCTTGCCCAGGTAATCAGCAGGAGGCTCGTACTAAAATCGGGGATGCTGGATGGATGAGGAAGAACTTGCCCAAGGCTGCTGAGATTAGCATGTCGAACGACCACCTTGGGTTGCTAGTATACATACGGATGCTAGGGCTTATGGGGATATTGGGACTGTTGGGAATAATCAAAAGGTGATTCAATTTGGGAATGATGAAACTCCAAATCTTTAGATCGTCTTCCTCAAGTCATGATGTTACCTAGTATTCATAAGTAAAAATTAATATTAGTTAATATAATATTAAATACAATACTAAATGAATTGCTAATAAGAAACAATATTTATTAAATTAATATGATAAAGAAGACAATAATTTATACAATGTATATATCTTAAATATTTCTTACCCATAAGAATCAAGCATTATTCTCTCCTTCAACATTTGTTCTAGCCCAACTCATACTAGCATTTAGTTTCTTAGTTGGCACAATATTGTAAGGCATATACTGAGTATAATTAAGTTTCATCATCCTCTACTTCCAACTCTTTCTCCATATTATATAAGTTTCTAGGTTTTGTCTTGATGACAACAATCCATTCCTTATCTTTTGAATATTGTACAAAAAATACTTGTCGAGTTTGAGATAAAAAAATGAATGGGTCATCCTTCAATAACACACCAATAGGTCTCAATCTTGAAAAATTTATAAGTGTGAATCTATTTGTGGCTTGCTTCAAATCTCTAGGTGAGTTTATATCCACCTAATCATATCGAAATCATACTATCTTTATCTTTTCAAAATACTCCAACTCATAAATATTTGCAAGCACACCATAATAAATTTTTCTATCTGCTTCCACTATAACTCCACTATTCTGAGTTTTCTAAATTTCTCATACTCTTTAGTATAAATTTTTTAAGACTATTGATGATAAAACCATTATCTTTGTTAATAATATTGTTAGGACTTCAAGCAATGGCTATTAATTTATCTGAACAATTTTCCTTCATTATCATAGGTGTTGCCCAAGGTGACAAGCCAAGAGGGGGGGGGGGGGGGGTGAATTGGTTTCTTTTAAATTTAAACTATCTTACTCAAGTCAAATGGATGGTTAGTAAGCTAAAGCAAATCACAACACAAACAACACAAAGTATAGTGGTTCGGTGCTCTCCTTAGCACCTACGTCCACTCCCCAAGCGACCCCTTGGGAATTCACTATAATCTCGCGGATTACAGTTGGATTGTTTTCCGGGCTCACAATCCAAAAATCTTTGTTGGTTTTACGGGCTCACCAACGAACCTTTACACTTTGATTTTCCGGGTTCACCAAAAACCTTTGTTGGTTTTACGGGCTCACCAACGAACCTTTACAATTGGTTTTTCGGGTTCACCAATCAATCTACTCCGTTGGTTTTCCGGGCTCACCAACCAACCTTTACAAGTTGTTTAACAAATAAAGAAAGAAGATTTAAACTCCTAAATGAGCAAATGAAACAATATAAACTACAAAGAAGAGTATAGAAAATATTTATCGCTTTGAAGTGGCTTCTCTCTTCTTTGTCAAGGATGCTTCACTCTACAAGGGAGGATGGAGCTCTTGATGACTCTTTGAATCTGCTCAACCCCTTTCTTTGATTCTTGAATGAAGCACTTGGATGAAGAAGATTAGGGCACTTTTGTTTTCTTGTGTACTCTTTGATATTCCTTTTTAAAAGTTGTTCTATCTGATGAATAGTGCCACTTTAAATAGTCTCCTACATCCATTGGACAAGCCCCAATGGTTAGAATTCAAAAACTAGCCGTTACTGACTTTGGGAAGGACAAAAAGTACATCTGCAGAACTAGCCGTTATGCTTCAGCCCGTGTTTGGGTCGGCTCAACCTGTCCTTGGGTCGACCCAACTTTCACTTGGGTCGACTCAAATATTCCTTGGGTCGACCCTCTCAGAAAATACAGAAACTTGAAATTCAGCCTTCTTTCCCTTGGGTCGACCCAACCATTCTTTGGGTCGACTCAAAGTTCACTTGGGTCGACTCAACTTTTTCTTGGGTCGACCCTCTCAGTAATTCCAGAGAACCATTTTCTGTCTTCTTTTCTGTCTTGCCTTTGGGTCGACCCTCTCAGGGTTTGGGTCGACTCAAGCTTGGGTCGACTCAACTACTTCTTGGGTCGACCCTCTCAGTGAATCCAGAGAACCATTGTTCTGTCTTGTTTTGAGGATCTTGATGTTTGGGTCGACTCATGCTTTCCTTGGGTCGACCCAACTCACTGTTCATCTGTGCCATTTTTGCAGAAGTGTGCCAAATGATTTCTTGATGTGCCGGGGTCGACCCAATTATCCTTTGGGTCGACTCAATCCACACTTTGCTGCATCTCAAGGTTAGATTCATTCAAATAAACAATGAAATGTATCTATATCAATTTATACAAATATCCTGAGAGTAATAGTCTTATAAATGAAGTATCAATTTAACTTATAACATACTCTAGATAATTGCTTGTTAATCATCAAAATAACACTATCATCCTCAATCTCCCCCTTTTTGATGATTACAAAATAAAGAGTATGAGCCTATTGATACTTGTCTTTAAGATCAGTTTTTGAAAGGGCTTAACTTGCTGAATTTCAGCTTTTCATATATAAGAGTGAAATCTCCCCCTATTTCATTTAAATGTTGCCAATTTGACTTTTTGAATTGCTCCCCCTTTCATTTATAATTCATTAACGATGAAACTTCAAAAATTTGAGATAAAATATGAGTTTCAGGATATGTATCGGGGTGCGAGAGGTGCGTGCCAAATTCTGAAATTATATGTGCCAAATTCTGAAATTTGATAAAAATTTTTGATTTGATGATTTTCATTGTTACAAATTGCTCCCCCTTAGATGTATAAGCTTTCTTATATAATTTTCAATTTGTTTGCCCAATTATTTCTCTTTTCTTGCATAAGTTCTTATTTCTCTTTCTTTACATAACTTCTTATTTCTTTTTCTTTACTTCTCTTTTCTTTAATTTTCTTTACTTTTGCTCTTATTATTCTTTCTTTACTTACTCTAAAGATATCTTTAGTTCTCCCCTTTTTGTTACTTTATTTACTCTAAACAATATCTTTACTTCTCCCCTAAGATCTTTACTTCTCCTAAAATAAATACTCTTTATTTACTTCTCCCCCTTTTTGTTATCATCAAAAAGATACATGGGAAAGATGCAATAAATACCAAACTTCAAACTTCAAACTTCATTGATCAAAATGGGAACATTTTCATACATTCATGCCAAAAACAAAAACAGATACAATGTTCCTGAATCAAAGTTTAAAGATACATGATAAAAGCAAAATACATATGAGAATTAGATATCTAGCCTAGGCTCTAAACATAGATGCTAAGATCAGTCTAGGGAGACTCTAACGGCTGGGATCTAGTCCTCATCCTCCTAGTGTACGTGGCGAGGGGAGGTCGAGCCTGGTGAGACTGTGTCTGGCGTGGAGCACGATGAGCTGGATGACTCTGTGCCAAAATCTCTGACTCAGCAGCCTGGGGCACAGATGGTCCATGGGTCTCTCTCTCTCTCTCCGGAGTGCTCCTATCTGCTGCCTCAGATCACTGATCTCAGCAGACATGACGTCCAATCGGGCGTCCAATCGGCTCGTCAGCCCGTCAGTGATAGTCCTCGCCTGAGCTGACATGAGCTCAGTCATCCTGCTCCAGAACTCATCCGTATCTCTCGGAGGAACGGATGATGATGGTCCAGCCTCTGAAGGTGCAGTAGGATGATCCATATGCTCCTCATCCTCATCCTCTGGTGCATCTCCCTCTGGTGCCTCACTCTGAATGCCTGCTCCAGTGTGAATCCACTGCCCGTTCACTTTCTCATATCCCATGCGTATAAGTGTCCGTGCAGTGTATGTGTCAGTATGATGCAGACTCTTGGATGCCTCCTCCTCGAGAGCTAAACCGTGCTGTCGAAAAATCAAGGTGAGTATCATACCATAAGGTAGTGATACCCTGGAGTTGCACATCACCTTCCTCATCTGTCTCAGTATCATGACCGAAAGATTTAGGGGAATCCCCTGAATCATACACTCCATCACTGCTAGATCTCGCTCTGTGATGAGATCGAATCTCCCGATCTTTGGAAATAAGATTCTATTTATTATACTGAGCAGTAATCTCATTTCAGCAGTAAGAGAACTAGCTATTACCTTCGCGGAAAAGTCGAAGTTCTCATTTTCCATGATCAACTGTAGAGCTCTCATTTTGTTTTCAGGCTTTTCCGGAGTGGCTCCTACGCAGGGTAGATGAAGTAGCTCACTCAAGCTCTCCTCGGAAACTCGAACTCGAACCCCTCGAACTTCCGAAACAAGCCCTCCCATACCAGTTTTGAGGAAGGCATAGAACTCCTGAACCAATCCGGGGTAGATCATCACGTCTAGGGAGCAAAGATACTCCCAACCTTGCCTTTGGATCCATTCCCTCAACCGAAACCCTTCTTGATCAAAGAACTCGGAATGGATCCTTCTCCCCGTTGTAACCGGTCTCCCCGCAAATCTTGCAAGTATCACTGAGGGGGAAGGAGGAGGAGGGGCCTCCGCACGTGCCTCACGTCGTGGAGACACGGTAGATGGCTCCGTAGGTTGCCTTTCCTCCCGTTGGATCCGTGTGGCTCTTCCGGATCTCTTGGCTACGGCTCTTTTGGGTCCCATTTCTCTAAGATCTCAAGGTAATCTACTGTTTGGAGGAGTTTGGAGGAGTTTGGAGAGTGGGGATTAGAGTATTCAGAAGAGGACAAGGGCAAACAGTGCCCTAACAATGCTCTCGGGTCCCCTTTTAACCGTGGGGTCCCGACGTTGGGTCGACCCTATTCTGGGTTGGGTCGACCCAAGTGCAGAATTTTTTCTTTTCTCTTCCTTTTTGCTTCTAAGAATTTTCCTTACTTCCAATCCTTATAAACTCTTTATGGGACAATGATACATGAGTAAGGAATCTCTAGATAACAAATTTGACTCATGTTTCATGGAATTTTAGAAATTGGAAGAATGTATCATGAGACTACTAGCTCCCTTTTATATTTCTTCAATAAAAAGGATCACATATGCCTAATTCCCTCCTTAGCATGCAGAATCTATCTTCACTCAATGGTTTCGTAAATATGTCGGCTAATTGTTTTTCAGTGCATATATGCTCAATACATATATTTCCATTTTGCACATGATCCCTAATAAAATGATACCTTATTTCTATGTGTTTGGCTTTAGAGTGCTGAACTGGATTTTTAGTAAGATTGATGGCACTAGTATTATCACACTTAATAGGAATATTATCTAGTTTAACTCCATAGTCCTCTAGTTGTTGCTTAAGCCATAATACTTGAGCACAACAACTACCAGCAGCTATATATTCAGCTTCAGCTGTGGACAGTGCCACTGAATTCTGCTTTTTGCTAAACCATGATACTAAGTTATTTCCTAAGAATTGACATGTGCCACTTGTGCTCTTCCTATCTAATTTGCATCCGGCAAAATCAGCATCTGAATACGCAAGCAAATTTAGACAGGAGTCCCTTGAGTACCATAGCCCTATATTGGTAGTTCCTCTTAAATATCTAAGGATTCTCTTAACAGCACTTAAATGTGACTCCTTAGGATCCGATTGGTATCTAGCACATATTCCTACACTAAATACGATGTCGGGTCTACTAGCAGTAAGATAGAGCAAGGATCCAATTAGTCCTCTATAGAGCTTGATATCAATACTCTTCCCTTTTTCATCCTTGTCTAGCTTGCTAGTAGGATTCATTGGAGTGCCTACTCCCTTATGATTTTCATTCCCAAACTTCTTTAGTATTTCCTTTGTATACTTAGTTTGATGAATGAAAATGCCTTCTCTAGTTTGTTTGATTTGTAATCCTAGAAAGAAGCTTAGTTCTCCCATCAAACTCATTTCAAATTCTCCATGCATTAAATCAGCAAATTCTTTGCAAAGAGTATCATTTGTGGCACCAAAGATTATGTCATCTACATATATTTGTACCACTAATAGATTTTTGTCCTTTCTTTTGAGAAATAGAGTTTTATCTACATTTCCTCTACTAAAGTCATTATTAAGCAGAAATTTGCTTAATCGATCATACCAAGCCCTAGGTGCTTGCTTTAATCCATATAATGCCTTATGTAGTTTAAAGACATGATTTGGCAATTCATGATTCTCAAAACCTGGAGATTGTTCTACATATACTTCCTCCTCAATAAAACCATTTAAGAATGCACTCTTCACATCCATTTGATATAATTTGAAATCCATGAAACATGCAAATGCTAGAAGTAATCTAATAGCCTCTAATCTAGCTACAGGAGCAAATGTCTCATCAAAATCTATTCCTTCTTCTTGATTGTATCCCTTAGCTACAAGTCTAGCCTTATTTCTTATAACTAATCCATTTTCATCTAATTTATTTCTAAATATCCATTTTGTTCCAATTACTGAATTATGCTTTGGTCTTTCAGTTAATGTCCATACATTACTTCTTTTGAATTGATTTAATTCTTCTTGCATGGCATTTATCCAGTTAGTATCTTTTTCAGCTTCTTCATAAGTCTTAGGTTCTAATTGTGAAACGAAAGCAAGATAATCATTTAAATTCCTAAGAGATGATCGAGTTCTTACCCCTTGAGATGGATCACCAATGATTAAGTCTTTAGGATGTTCATATGCATACCTCCATTCCTTTGGCAAGTTTTGGGATTGTGGTGGCACGCTATCATCTCCCTTATCTTGATTTGGCACGTCATCAATATTCAACTTTTCAAAATCGATAATTCCTATATCATCATCAACAATATTTTCTTTCCTAGCAGACTCACTATCAGACTCATCAAATATAATATTGACTGACTCTTCCACTACTAAGGTTCTTTTATTGAATACTCTGTATGCCCTGCTAGATGTGGAGTATCCTAAGAAGATACCTTCATCTGACTTGGCATCAAATTTACTTAGATCCTCCTTGCCATTGTTTAAGATGAAACATCTACATCCAAAAACTTTAAGATATTTAGCAGTTGGTTTCTTATTCTTCCAGAGTTCATAAGGAGTTTTCTTGGTTATAGGTCGTATTAAAACTCGATTTAGAATATGGCAAGCAGTGTTTATAGCTTCAGCCCAAAAGTACTTTGGAAGATTTGACTCACACAACATTGTGCGTGCCATTTCTGCCAATGTCCTATTTTTCCTTTCAACAACCCCATTTTGTTGAGGCGTTCTAGGTGCTGAAAATTGATGTGATATTCCATTTTTAGTGCAAAATTCTTCAAAGTGTTGATTTTCAAATTCCGTACCATGATTACTTCGAATTGCTACTAAGGTGAGTTTCTTTTCATTTATGATATTATTATATAGTTTCAAAAATTCTGAAAATGCTTCATTCTTATGTGCCAAAAATGAAACCCATGTATACCTTGAAAAATCATCAACAATAACTAGTCCATATTTCTTCCCTCCTAGACTTGTAGTTCTAGTAGGTCCAAATAAATCCATGTGTATGAGTTCAAATAGTCTAGTTGTTGATACTACATTCTTCGATTTGAAAGATGATTTAGTTTGTTTTCCCAATGAACATGGTCCACATATTTTGTCCTTTTCAAAGATCAATTTTGGCACATCTTTTATTAATTCCTTCTTAACTAGTTTTGATATTAATTCCATACTAGCATGTCCTAATCTTCGATGCCAAAGCCAACTAGTTTCATTTTTCTTTTCTTCATTAGTAATTAAGCATAAACCATTTTTCCTGCCTAACTCATGAAGATCTACTAAGTAAATATTTCTTTGCCTTTGTCCTACAAGTACAATGCTATTATCTTTAGGATTAGTGATTATGCATACAGATGCTTCAAATGTAACTTTAAACCATTTATCACAAAATTGACTTATACTAAGAAGGTTATGTTTCAAACCCTTAACTAATAAGACATTTTCTATAAAAATAGATGGAGCAATATAAATTTTACCCTTTCCAATGATATGCCCTTTACCATTGTCTCCATAGGTTACTACTCCACCTTTCTTTGATTCCAAGGTGACAAATTGATCTACGTCACCGGTCATGTGTCTTGAACAGCCGCTATCTAGATACCATCGTTTTTTCACTTTATCAGCTGTAAGACACACCTGCAATCAAGATCAAGAAGAAACTTTAGGTACCCAAACTAAGTTGGGTCCTTTAGGGTTAGTACTCCATGTTCCTTTTGGAACCCAAACTTTCTTGAATTTAATCTTTTGATTATAACTTGATTTGTTTTGACTGGACTTTCTAAAGTTACATTCATATGCTCTATGTCCTAACTTATTGCAGCAATAACAAGTAATATTTTCACTTTTAGCTTTTACAACAATGTTCTTTAAGAATTTTTGTTTCCTATTTGTTCTATATCCTAAACCAGCCTTATCATATACAGCTTTTTGGCTATCAAGAATCATATTTAATTTGGTAGAACTAAGTGTAAATTTATCTACCAAGGATTTATATTTTTCAGCATCTTCTTTTAGCTTGATATTTTCAGCAATTAGATCCTTGGTTTCATTTGTAAGTTTCCTACTCAAAGTTTCACAGGTATGAGACAGTTTTAACTTGTCCTTAATAAGAGATTGATTTTCTTCTTTTAGAACTTTATTTCTATTAATTAGTTTCTTATGTTCTTCCATGAGTTCTAAGAATGCATCATGTAATTCATCAACAGTAAAATCACAGTCAAGTTCAGAATCTACCTCATCGTCATTGGCCATATGACACATTTGGGCCGTCTCTTGATGATCTTCCTCCTCCGAACTTGATTCCTCACTTTCACTCCATTCAGCCATGAAATTCTTCTTTTTCAACTTTCTTGCCATCCACTTCAAATCTGGGCAATCTATCTTATAATGCCCGGATTTGTTACACTCATAGCAAATGGGAGTTTCTTTTTCCTTTTCTTTGTCCTTACCCTTTTCTTTGCTTGAGTTACCTTTAAGGAAGGGTTTCTTTTTATGGAACCTATTCTTACCTCTCATAAATTTTCTGAATTTTCTCCCAAGCACAGCCATCCCTTCTTCATCGATTTCTTCATCATCATCTGAATCTTCTGATTCAGTTAGTTGTTTAGGGGTGGTAGTCTTTAGGGCAATGGGCTTTCTTCTCTTGACCTCATCTTCTGAATTTTGCCTCATTGTCAACTCATGGGTCATGAGTGATCCTAGAAGCTCCTCTAACTGCAGTGTGTTGAGGTCCTTTGCTTCTTGAATAGCGGTTACCTTGGCCTCCCAATTTCTTGGTAGAGACCTGAGAATTTTTCGCACCAAATCAGAGTTAGAGTAAGACTTTCCTAAACTCTTAAGTCCATTTATAATGTCAGTAAAACGAGTAAACATATCAGTTATGGACTCAGTAGATTCTATTTTAAACAATTCATACTTGTGTACTAATATGTTTATCTTTGACTCCTTAACTTGATTGGTCCCTTCATGTGTGACCTCAAGTCTGTCCCAAATTTCTTTGGCAGTAGTGCAAGTAGATATTCTATTAAATTCATTTATATCTAATGAGCAGTAAAGTACATTTATAGCTTTTGCATTTAACTGTGCTAATCTTCTATCACTTTCATTCCAATCCATTTCTGGTTTGGGTATGGTAGTGCCCTCTATGTTAAGTGTGGGTGTGTGAGGTCCTCTAGTGATGATTTGCCATAGTTCATAGTCTGAAGCTTGAATGAATATCCTCATTCTAGCTTTTCAATATGTGTAGTTTGTGCCATTAAATAGAGGTGGTCTATTTGTGGATTGCCCCTCACTCATAGAACATCCCACTTGGGTTGTCATGATCTTTAACTCTTGATTGTGAGATCAATGAGTACTATTAGAGCACCTTGCTCTGATACCACTTGTTGCCCAAGGTGACAAGCCAAGAGGGGGGGGTGAATTGGTTTTTTTTAAATTTAAACTATCTTACTCAAGTCAAATGGATGGTTAGTAAGCTAAAGCAAATCACAACACAAACAACACAAAGTATAGTGGTTCGGTGCTCTCCTTAGCACCTACGTCCACTCCCCAAGCGACCCCTTAGGAATTCACTATAATCTCGCGGATTACAGTTGGATTGTTTTCCGGGCTCACAATCCAAAAACCTTTGTTGGTTTTACGGGCTCACCAACGAACCTTTACACTTTGGTTTTCCGGGTTCACCAAAAACCTTTGTTGGTTTTACGGGCTCACCAATGAACCTTTACAATTGGTTTTCCGGGTTCACCAATCAACCTACTCCGTTGGTTTTCCGGGCTCACCAACCAACCTTTACAAGTTGTTTAACAAATAAAGAAAGAAGATTTAAACTCCTAAATGAGCAAATGAAATAATATAAACTACAAAGAAGAGTATAGAAAATATTTATCGCTTTGAAGTTGCTTCTCTCTTCTTTGTCAAGGATGCTTTACTCTACAAGGGAGGATGGAGCTCTTGATGACTCTTTGAATCTGCTCAACCCCTTTCTTTGATTCTTGAATGAAGCACTTGGATGAAGAAGATTAGGTCACTTTTGTTTTCTTGTGTACTCTTTGATATTTCTTTTTAAAAGTTGTTCTATCTGATGAATAGTGCCACTTTAAATAGTCTCCTACATCCATTGGACAAGCCCCAATGGTTAGAATTCAAAAACTAGCCGTTACTGACTTTGGGAAGGACAAAAAGTACATCTGCAGAACTAGCCGTTATGCTTCAGCCCGTGTTTGGGTCGGCTCAACCTGTCCTTGGGTCGACCCAACTTTCACTTGGGTCGACTCAAATATTCCTTGGGTCGACCCTCTCAGAAAATACAGAAACTTGAAATTCAGCCTTCCTTCCCTTGGGTCGACCCAACCATTCTTTGGGTCGACTCAAAGTTCACTTGGGTCGACTCAACTTTTTCTTGGGTCGACCCTCTCAGTAATTCCAGAGAACCATTTTCTGTCTTTTTTTCTGTCTTGCCTTTGGGTCGACCCTCTCAGGGTTTGGGTCGACTCAAGCTTGGGTCGACTCAACTACTTCTTGGGTCGACCCTCTCAGTGAATCCAGAGAACCATTGTTCTGTCTTGTTTTGAGGATCTTGATGTTTGGGTCGACTCATGCTTTCCTTGGGTCGACCCAACTCACTGTTCATCTGTGCCATTTTTGCAGAAGTGTGCCAAATGATTTCTTGATGTGCCGGGGTCGACCCAATCATCCTTTGGGTCGACTCAATCCACACTTTGCTGCATCTCAAGGTTAGATTCATTCAAATAAACAATGAAATGTATCTATATCAATTTATACAAATATCCTGAGAGTAATAGTCTTATAAATGAAGTATCAATTTAACTTATAACATACTCTAGATAATTGCTTGTTAATCATCAAAATAACACTATCATCCTCAATAGGTACCTAAAAACAATGATACAATGATGATAATTAATCGATGTTATCTTCACTAACAATTAATGTTTACCTTATGTATTATATATCTAACTTGTTTTGAAAAGTCATTTAAGAAATAACTCAACCAACCATCGTTACTCAATTCTTGGGTTAGGATAAATGTTATGGTTGACTCATCGTTGAGCAACCGAAAATTCTCTGCATAAACATTAAATCTTTAGTTAAGAACATTATATGTGATATGACATGAAATTTAATCATTTTAAAACCATACTAACATATGATGCTCAAATATTATATCACTATGAAGTAATGTATAACGATGTGCTTGTACTAGGGATTTTTTGTCAAAAATAACACTTTCAATTTTTTCCAAAACTCTTCCACCAGATATGAACTTCTACATTCTCTACAATGTCAAAATTCTCTACAATGTAAACTTGTTGGACCATCTATTTAAATATTTTAAATAGAATAAATGTACAAGAAAAAAATCTTCGAAAAATTATTACAACCCGAATATAGTTTCTAATCATAATATTTTATCAAGTGACAATACCAAGTTGACTCATTATTAGATAAATATATTGGTTTTTCAACATATATAGAATCAGTAAACATATGCTCATCGAACATTTCAGCTGCTTCTTGTCCTCAACAGAAATTTTTTAAATTTTCAATATTAAGTTCAAGAGCATTTCTGAGCAAATTCCATATATCATCTTCTTTTGCAAGGTTCCTTTGTATGTTGATGGATCCAAAACTAGAAGTGTATTCTGTATAAGAGGGCTAATTACATGCAGACGATAATATAAATTCTCTATGAAATACTCACTTAGTATAATCTTTCAGAAAGTCTTTCTACACCAAATGTTCTTCAACAATTTCTAGAGTGTGAGGAGAATAATTTACATATTTTTGGTATATTCATAAAATCTTTCCTTCCCATATTAGCTTTCTCAACAACATATTTAATAACATTCTGAATTTCATCCAACTAATCTTTTCTGGATCTTGACTTATTTATCCAAAGTGTTGGAAGCTTCACCCTGAGCTATAGCTGAAGAGGAAGAATCAAAAGGATGATTATTCTAAGAAGAAAGGAAAGGCGATTCTTAATGCTGTAGAGGTTGAGAAGATGCTTGAGCTTAAGCAAACAGACTTCAAGTTGAGCTTGATGGTGAGAAAATCCAAGACAACAAGTGAGATAAATCTAGAGGCATGAGAAAAACTCTTCTTCTTGAAGATCTAGATAAACCAAAGCATCATTGAGGCTATTATAGGTCCTAGAAGCAAAAAAAATCCCATCTCTAAAAATTTAATTCAGAAGCTGGGGTTGCAGACCAAGCCTTATCCACATTCTTACCATCTTGGTGGGATTTAGAAGGATGTCAAGTTAAAGATCACCAAGTAGTGTACCTTTAGGTTTGCCATAATTGAGAGGTATATTGATGAGATAATTTGTGAAATAGTTTTTTTGGATATTTGCCAGATTATCTTTAGAAGCCCATACCTTTAGGGTCAAGATGAAGTCTTTTACAAATGGCATAGGAAGTATCATCCTTTAAAGGATGAAAAGGAGTTCATTATCAATACCTCCAGAATACAAGGTAACATTGACTTTACAGTTACTGCCTAAGCAAAGCAACATGTTAATGCTTGTAACAAGTTTGTGATACGGTATGAGGACCCGATACACCTGTTAGAGGCCAAGCTATTGTTTCTTGGTTTCACTAATCGATATACTGAGGTCAAGATTGACAAGGAGTCACTGTAGTCATCATTGACAAGGAAGGACGACAAGGAGCGTTCCTACTAAGAAGTCCAGATACGAGAGTAGAGCAAGTAATTTACTCAAACCTGAGAGCAAAGAAGAGCGAAGCTAAAAACCATCTCCAAGCAAAGCTAGGTGGTTCAATCATGAGACAAAGAAGCAAGTATTTTTCTACCTTTGGTTTTGATTTAGCGGGAGCTAAATCTTTTAAACAGAGGGAGCTAAATCTCTTAAACTCGTTGTGGACCACTTTGGCCATTATAAGTATGGCTGGACAGGGTTCAGAAACGAGATCAACAAAATCGGAATGTCGAGTCGCAGGCCAAACTTTCGAAGGCCATAACTTCATCATATTACGTCCGATCGAAATAATCTTTTTGTTTTTCTAAAATCATCCACATTCTTACCCTCTTGGTTGGATTTAGAAGGATGTCAAGTTGAAGATCTCCAAGCAGTGTACCTTTAAGTTCGCCATAACTGAGTGATATATTGATGAGGTAACTTGTGAATTCTTTGGATATTTGCCAGATTATATTTGGGACCCATACTTTTGGCATTGAGATGCAATCTTTTACAAGCATCAGATAAAGTATTATCTCGTAAAGGATGGGAAGGAGTTCATTATCAATGCCTCTAGAACACAAGGTAACATTGAACTTGCAGCTGCTGCCCAAGCGAAGCGACTTGTTTATGCCTGCAACAAGTTTGTGATGATGGTGTGAGAACCTAATGCTACCCATGAGAGGCCAAGCTTTTGTTTCTTGGTTCCATTGATCGATATACCGAGGTCGAGATTAAGGAGTCGTCGTAGTCATTGTTGATGAGAAAGGATGACAAGGAGCATTCCTACCAAAAAATCCAGATACAAGAACAGAGCAAGTAGTTTACTGAGACTTAAGTGCGAAGAAGAGTCAGGCCAAAAATCATCTCCGAGCAAAGCAAGTGGTTCAATCGTGAGACGGAGAAACAAATATTTTTCTACCTCTAGTTTTGATTTAGCGAGAGCTAAATCCCTTAAACAGGGGGATCTTTGATTCAAAAGGATCCCCAGAATCAATGTGGACCACTTTGGCCACTACAAGTAGGGCGAGATAGGGTTCAGAAGCAAGATCAGCCACATTAGGAAGCCAAGTCGCAGTCCAAACTTCCGAAGGCCATAGCTTGATTATACGACATCCGATTGAAATAATTTCTTTTTAATCAGACAATTTTTTTTAAGATTTATGACGTGAAGCCTGAATGCCCTTTAGGATCTTCCTAGATTTGCAACCATCCTTGGTAGTAGATCACCACCATCTTAGTCGTCATCAACATGGAGCTTATTATTAGTGGCATCATCAATGAAAGAAAAGTGGGATGGAAGGATGTACAGAAGCTTAGATAGCTAACATTGAGAAAATTGGGGTTACGGGGTTTGGTGGTTTGGGGATGTTTGCATTTTAGTAGAGGAGTATGAGAGAGAGAGTACATTATGATGAGAGCACAAAAGTGCAACCATCAGACCATCTTAATTAGTATTTTAGCTAATCATTAATAATAAAATTAACTAATTAATGTTTTATTTGTGCAAGTAGCCCAATCAGCTCGTTCCCCGCACTTCAAACAATCAGCCCCCATCGTATCACCTAATCAAGCCATCGCACCCATGCATGCATGGAAAGCCCACATCCTAGCTCATCCCGAGCACCTTCACTCGTGTCGTCCCCAACGTCCCGAGCTCTTCATGCTGCCATGCATGGAAGATACCATTCCGGCACGTCCGCATCTCAGTCGTGGCACGTCCCCGCCTATGCATGCCTGGAACTTGCTGCTAGCACCTCCCCGACGTCCGCCGAGCTCGCCCTTGCTGCACCAAAACGTCGCCAGCCACCGTGCACAGCACGTCTCAGCATGCCGGTCCAGAAGCGTCCTAACCACGTCGTCAGCATGGCAGCCCGAGCCCAACTATGTTTCGTCCATTTCAGCCCGTGCCATCGTGCCATGCATGGCACGTTCCCCCCATCCCCAGCGTGCCAGCCAGCAGCCAATTCCCAGGGATCTTGTGACAGCCCAAGAGTCCGTCGGCATTCTTCCGCCCGTGATCCCAGCCTCCATCGTGGCCATGATCGGCTCCTCCCAGCATCCCAGCTCTTCCGCACATCACAGCGCATCCACAGAGCTTCTTCCGCCCGTGATCCTAGCGCCTCGCATCCAACTTCCGTGCCAGCCACCGTGCCAGCAACGTCGGCGTCCCAATCCTCCTCCCAGCTTCTTCCGCCCCTATCCAGCCAACCGTTGGAGCTTCCAGATTCACACCCGCTTCAGCCGCCTGTGATTCTCCCCCAAGCATCTTCCGTGATCTCGGCGATCCCGCACCGCATCTCCTTCCTTCCGCGATCCGAATCCTAGCTTCGCGCCCAGCAGCCCACGTTCTTCACGCGGTGAACATCCCAGCATCAAGCCTCCCATCTCATCTTCTTCCATCCGCACGTCAACCTCCCGAAATCTCAGCGGCCATCACTCGAATCCAAGCCGTGATCGGCTCCTCCCAGCAGTCCCACGGCGCCATCCACGGATCCGCTCCTCCCAGCACCGATTCTGGCCGCCCATTTCAAATCTGCACCGCGTCCATCCCGTGCGAAAACAGGGGAGAGCAACGGTCTGCGAGCAATCTCCTACACGCCTTATTATTCATCATCCACGGATCACACTGGCCGGTCCAGCCTCCTCCGCATCCAAGCACCCGCGACGCTCTTCATCCGGATCCACCTCCCGAGATCCCGCGCCCGTTTCTCCTCCTCTCCATGCTCGACGATCTATAAGAAGGGGAGAACGAGAGGGAGAAGGGAGCTCTCGGCTTGGTGGTGGGCCAAAGACCAAGGAAGAGGAGGGTGGAGAGCTCGGTTGGGCCAAAGAACAGGGGAAGGAACAGGGGAGAGCTTTGTTTCTCTTGGAAAGAGGAAAGAAAAAAAATATAGTATTTAATGTTCCACCGTGGGAGAGAGAGGGAGAAGAGAAGTGATTTGTTTTTTTTTTTTTTAATTTGCAAAATAGAAGGAGTATTAGGCCTCTAATCTCCACTTTTATGTGTAATAAGTTTTCTTTTTATGAAATCCATCAATTCTCTTTCATGCAATCCTTGTTCTAGGTTCAGTTTAATTCCTGCTTTTTATGCAATCCATAAATTTTTTTTTATGCAATCTATGTTCTAAGTTTCAGTTTTCTTAAGCACTGTTTTCATCCATGTCCAAGTTTTCCTCCGAATAGTTAAATATTTCATTAAATATATAAATGCTTTTCGAATCTATACTTGTCTTTTAGTTAATCTCAAATAGAAAACATTCTCTGGTAGACTAGAGAATCATTCCACATCTCCGAAGTAATGTTTTTTTTTTTTTGTTATTTAAAAATCGATTTTGAATCCGAGTGAATGTTTTAATTTTTTATGCAACTCCAATCGCCTCCCTGTGGATCGACCTCTTACAACCACTATTCTTCGAGTAGAAAAAGTAAGAGTAAAATTAAATTAAACTTTGTTTGTCGGTTCTAACAATGATCTATGTAGCGTATTTTTAGGTAAACAGGAATCGGACAACACATTATCTTTGGTTAACTGGGAGAAAGGGATTGGTCTGGCTTGGTGGTTTTTACTAATCCTAACTGATTTGAACCTTTAAATTCCAATCTAATGGCTCCACTGGCAACTGGTATGTAAAAATTAAAACCACTTGACTAAAATCTAATTGTTGATTATATGCTTGCTTATATATTTGTTAATATTTCATGATTAAAATAAAATATTTTTTATTTAAGGCCCATTTGATATAGCATTTGTTTCCTTTTTAGAAGCCCAAGAAAAAAAGAATAGACTTAAAAACTTGTTTCACGAAATCTTTTTATCTTTTAATTAAAAATTAGTAATAGCAGAAATTTTATGTGAATGCTAGCTTTAGATGTAATCTTCTTTGGTATTTCATTAATTTGTAGAGAATATGAACACAAGCAACAACGATACCAAACAAGCCTTCAGATATTTAATAGTAGTATACATCATATATTATATTTAGTTGAACATGGATGAGATGACCTTAGCTTGTGTTCATTTTATTTATTTTCAAGTTCAAGATTTGAGTTAATATTCAGGGAATTCATCAAAAGGGCCAAAATCATAAATGGTATATTGAAGAATTAAGGACATATACTGGATTCTTACAAGTATTAGGAGTTTCTATGGTGCAGAAAATATTTTTCCAGTCATAATAGCTTACATCAAGGATCAACAATAAGCCTGCATCTTTTTGTATTAATAATGGACAACTCGAATCTAATATTTAGGAACATATACCATGACGTATGTTATTTTAGATGATACAGGATTGATAAATGAAAAGAAAACTAGGTTAAATAATAATTAAAATTATGTAGAAAAGCTATAGACGATAAAGGTATAAAAATTGGTACAGTAAAGATAAAATATATGGAATGCAAATTTAATAAGAATAAGCATGATAACATAATATCAATTATGATTGATGGACAAGTGATACCACAAAGTTGCTAATTTCATTATTTAAGATCTATTATACAAAATAATAGGAAGATAGATGAAAATATATGTTACAAAATTAGAGTTGGTTGGATAAAGTAGAGACGTGTGCATCTGGAATACTATGTGATAGGTGCATACGTTAAAGATTTAACAAAAAAATTTATAGAAAAATGGTAAGGCCTGCAATGTTGTAGGGCCTCAAATCTCATTTCAAGCATTTTAGGATAATCCATGGTAGTTTAAAGTGGGTAGTGTCGATAAATAACGGGTGATTGTAATTAGTTACAATGTGGGTAAAGCGGTGGGAATAATGGTTGTGAAAATAGATGACAAAAGTACAAGATGCTAGTGGTTAGGAGTGAACAAAATGCTATTGGTTTCATATGCCAAAGTCATTAGTCCAACATTAAAAAATTAATGCGAGTTGAATTATATTTAACACTTCCTAACTAGTGGACTTTAATATATTGGATGCATGGGGCATTTGGGTCAGTCGCCCATGTGAAAGCCAACCCTTTTATTTGTTTTGATTTTGTTAGAATTTATTTTAATTTTCTAATAGGCTTAATTGCAGGAGTTGCTGGGCAGTTGTTAAGGTGGCTTTATTAACTCACAGCATCTAGTAACCCCCAAGGCGCTTGTTGCAGCCTCAATGGTACTACTACTAGATTGGCCTCTATATAAGGGTCATAGTCTAGTTAGGCTATCCACTTAGATCATAGCTTGGAGCCTTTTCTCCTTATGGTAGCTGTTTTCTACACATATTAAGTTCTAAGTTACATACAATCTCCATCAACTTTGTTATTATTTCTCCCTATATTTCATATAGTTTCCAAAGAACTATCTTGGAGCAAACGAAGGAGTTGATCAAGTCAATTCTTCCGCGTGCTTATGCTAAGTTAGAGAGGAGCCATGTTGAGCCTAGGATCGGTTGTATCTTGGAAGTATTAGGGCCATCTATTTGCACTGGAGAGGCAATAACACTCTTAGGGCTACGACAAAGATGCCTCCAATCCAAGTTTTGCTGCTTTTTGTTCGAATTTCAAATTATTTTCCAAACTATTTTAAATAAATCATTCTCTGGATTCTACACGAATTTTTTGGATACATCAATTTCTATTTTCTGATTTGTTGAGATTTACTTGAGGATATAGGGGCGAGCGGTATGTAGTTATCATAAATTTGATGAAATTCTGCATTTTTCACCCACTACAGATCTCTTTTTTCAGATTCAAGCCAGAAGTTTTGTATACTTATTTTATTTATTTGTTCGTTTGTTTTTGGATATTTTGTAGAAATGATTCATTCTATGTTTTTTATAAATTTAAATAATCAAATAAGTGAACAAATTATAAAAAATTTAGATCCTTTTGCTCCTGGAACTATTTGATATGCTCCTATTGCATGTTAATGTGAAGTTGAATGCACTTAGATTTTGTATTAAATGTACATACTTTGACATGCAATGCATATATTTTTTTGTACAAGCTCACATCTACTTACTATTAAGCTATATGCATTGCACTTTCATTGCCTGGAGTATATTTGTAGGCCAGTGACAAAAATATCCATCAATTTCAAAACCAAGCCATTCTTATAACAACAAATAAAAATACTCCAATATTTCAAAAATAAAAATAAATTTGATTTTTTAAAAAATATTATTTATCTTTTCAAAGAATGTGTCCTTTTAATCAAAAACTTTTCCTCCTCGCCTTATTTAATGGACTCCAAACGTATATGCATCAAAGTTATGTTGATTCACTATTAAAAATATGCTTACTAACTATAAAGGATATTTGAATATTAAATACGACTGATATTCTTAGTAAATATGCATACGTTTATTGGTCTGGATGCACATACAATTGCACCGTATTCGATGAAGCTAGGGGTGAAAATACTTAAAATATGAGAAGATCACAAAATACACTGAAGCTGAAGACACTCCGAAGTTATAACTAATATGAATGCAGAAGAAAAGGGAAAACCATTTCAATGGAAAATAATGAGTTACTTTTGAAGGGGAAAAAAGAGAGGAAAAGGGTCATGGGGTAAATAATAGTTTTATTAGCGCTAACCAAAATAATAATAATAATAATGAGTTTGTTATAGATTAGCCCCCAAAATAAATCTATAATTGTATCTTTTTTAAAAATCGCATTTCTAAATTTGTTGTAACTTATTGCTTGTCCACGTCTCAGGTTAAGTTAACTAGATCAGGGCAGATTACTCTACTTTTATTCTTCCAATAACGTTGTCTCTATACTTGTTGGATCTTTTTGTCCTCTACGGTCAAGTATCAAGTGAGAAGGGGACACCTTCTGCAATCTTGGTTAACCTCATCTAGAGTTCAACATATAAAAATTATCGGAAGGGCTAATTTGAACAAATGGAGAATTTTATAAGAATATAATATGAAAAAGATGTGAATTAATATACAAATATGAAAATGTCATGGGCTAATCTGCTAAAAAAACCCATTTAGTCAAGCCCATAGAAGAAAATCTTCACATCTACTCGTTACAATTTTGTTGTTGCGTTCGTTTTTCTTCCTAGTTGCGTGACTGCTCCATATTTTATCCCTGATGAGTGATGAGATAAGAGGCTGGTAGAGTATTTCGTGAGTCAAAATGGTGAATATAACGAGTCGGATCATGGACTATAGTGGTACGTGTTGGGGGGAAAAATCCCAAGTCATCGCCACGGAGGCGCTCGGCTAGGGAGCGCCGACCGGAAAGGCGCTCGGCCAAAGAGCGCCGACCAGAGAAAGCGCCAAGAGGTGCCCAACCGAAATAACCAAGTAGGGATGCTCGGCTAGAAAGAGCCGACCAGCGGGCGCCGACCAAAGAAGCGCTCAAGTAGAAAGCGCTGACCAGAGACAGCGCCAAGTAGAGGCGCTCGGCTAGGAGGTGCTCGCCCAGAAGGCGCCGACCAGGAGTACTCAAGCAACCCCGCCACAGGGTGCCCCATTGGGCGACCAGCTCGGCTCGGCACCCTTGCCGAGCCGATGCCTTTACCAAATAATTCAACTCTCGCTTGACCCTCTAAGGGACCTGACAACTCCACTATAACCTGCCGCTATCTTCAAGCCATCAAGGCATAAGATCTCCGCAGGTATTCAGCACGACCTGCCATTAATGCACGAGGCTCCCTCAAGTCTCCGATGCACTCAGTCATTTAATGAACACGGCCCAAGACGATCTCCGGATCACTGAACCATCAGAGCGTATGGCTCTCCCTGACCGCCGGTTCATTCGGTAATAAATGCACTTACCATCCACGGACCCCAGGCCCACCACGGCCGGCGGTTCAACCACTTCAACAGGTCCGATCGACCGTGACAACTCCCTGATTTCGGTCTGATCCGGTCCCGTTCTCCATCACGCCATTAATGGGCCAAATCGTGCCCAATTATTACAGAACGGGACAAACCTACTGTCACCTCCCAGGTAACCGAATCCTCCTATAAAAGGGAACCTGGGGAGAGGGGGGAGGACTCTCAGGACCCTTGGGACTGAACCCTCTTGGACAGTACAGATACAATGGATGACATCATCTTCTTCATCTTCTTGATCTAATCTAAATATTCTGGCTGTCTTCTCCACATACGGGCTTCCCTGCTCTCTCCACATATTGGCCCCCTCTGACTTAGGCATCGGAGGGCCGGCGCCGGGGAGCCCGGCCACCGGTTCTTCCTGCAGGACTCGCACCCCACAGTGGAGGACGCCACCAGCCGGCGCACCGTCGACCACCCTTCCAGCGGCGGAGCTCTGCCCCTCCAGGAGGACGCCACCAGCCGGCGCACCGTCGACCACCCTCCCGGCGGCGGAGCTCTGCCCCTCCAGGAGGACGCCACCAGCCGGCGCACCGTCGACCACCCTCCCAGCGGCGGAGCTCAGCCCCTCCAGGAGGACGCCACCAGTCGGCACGCCGTCGATCGCCGCCCCTGCGGCGGAAGCCCCTCCTTCTCCGGCTTCGCGGCGGCCCCCGGGTCCAATTTCCAGCAACAGTTGGCGCTAGAGGAAGGGCCCGAGTTCGCTGCCATGAAGCTAAGAAGCAAAGGGGCTTCCAATGCCTCTCGACGTCCTCCACCTAGCCCGGAGCGTTCCGTCCGAAACCCATCACCTCCGACCGAGTCAGTTCATCAAGTTCGGCCGGAGCAGTTCGATGCCCTGGTACAACAGGTGCAGGCCCTGGCTACCGCTGTCAAAAGCCTGCAGCCCAGGGGCATCCCAACGGCACCGCCTCCTCCGGCTCCAGTTCAACCGGAGCCTCCCACAAGCGGACTTCACCTTCGAGGTCAGGACTCCCAAGTCCAGGCCTCCCTTTGGAGAGAGCACCCAGCCGGAGGCCACGGAGGCTGGCCGCAGCCTTCAGAAGCTGAATCGGTTCCAGGGCAACCTGCGCTCGAACGAACCGCTGCAGCGATCCTCCAGAACGATGAACTCGACCGGAAGGTCGAGAGGCTGGAACGTCAAATCCAGGCACTCCACGGGAGGAAGTCAGGACATAACGGCGACTTCGAGTTCAATACGAAGTCGCCCTTCTCCCAGGAAATTGAAGATGAACCGGTCCCGTTACGGTTCAAGATGCCCCAGGTGGAGCCCTACAACGGCAAGGCTGATTTCCTGGACCACCTGGAAAGCTACCGGGTCTTAATGGCCCTACAAGGAGCCTCGGAGGCCATGATGTGCAAAGCTTTCCCGGCGACACTCCGAGGACCAGCCCGGCTATGGTTTACCGGGCTAAAGCCGAGTACTGTCTCCTCCTTTGAGCAGCTCGGCAGACAGTTTGCTGGCAATTTCGCCGCCAGCCAGCCCCAGCGGCGGACATCTGACTCCCTCCTTGATATCAAACAAAAGGAGGGAGAATCCCTCAAGGAGTATTTGGACCGGTTCACCGCCGCAACATGGGAGGTCCGGGAGCTTGACCAGTCAATCGCCATATCGGCGCTGAAGACTGGAGCCCGGTCCTATAGATTTCTCTTCTCAATTGAGAAGAATTTTCCCGCGGACCTCACCGAGATGTTCGCTCGGGCGCGGAAGTACGCCAAGGCCGAAGAAGCCGTGGCCGTCAGGCGGGGCGGGACCGAGCAGAACCTCAAGAAAAGACGCCGCGAGGAGCGTGGCCAGCCCAGAGGCCCGTCTCCGCGACGAGCCAAGAATCCGCCCCGCCCGAAGAGTCCACCCCGGCTGAGGGGACCGCCACAGCGGAGGTCACCACTCCGCCCGAGGTTCCCACTGCAAGCCCCTGCACCCGAAGGGAGGTATGAAAGATATACTCCCCTCAACGCTCCTCGGGCTGAAATCCTCATGGAGATCGAGAGTCGGGATCGCATCCGGCTCCCACCTCCGAAGCCAGACACCCGAACCCGGCGTGACAACCGGAAGTATTGCCGTTTCCATCGGGATAAAGGCCATGATACCGAGGAGTGTTACCAGCTCCGAAATGAGATCGAAGCACTCATCCGCCGAGGGGTGCTCGATCGGTTTGTGCAAGGCCGGCGTGAAGAAAAGCAGCCAGCCGAAAGAGCCGCGCAGCCTGAAGGTTCAAATGCCAACAGGCCCATCGCTGGCATCATCAACACCATCCGAGGCGGAGCCTCGGCAGGAGGAGCTTCAGGGGAAGAAACCTCCCCGAAACGCCTGCGCGCCTCCGAAGCTATCTCCTTTTCAGATGATGATCTAGAGGGGGTCGAAACCCCCCATGATGATGCCGTGGTCATCTCCATGATCATAAATAGATTTGATGTAAAACGCATCTTAGTTGATAATGGAAGCTCGGCGAATGTTTTGTACTTTGATGCATATTGTAAAATGGGGATGACCAAAGAACAGCTGCGGAGGATGAATGCTCCGTTGGTTGGATTCACTGGGGATTCAGTCCCAGTAGAGGGCGAGATCGACCTTTTGGTCACAGCCGGGCTCGCCCCCCGTGAAAGTACCGTGGGGATGAACTTCCTCGTGATACGCCTTCCCTCGGTCTATAATGCCATCCTCGGAAGGCCAGGCCTCAACGCCCTCCGAGCGGTGGTCTCCACTCATCACCTGCTCATGCGATTCCCCACCAGCCAAGGGGTCGGCGAAGTCCGAGGGGACCAAATGGTGGCAAGGAGATGCTACCTGGCGACCCACGAGGCAAAGCGACCCGCCGAGGTGCCTGCCCCAGCGACTGACCAGCCCTCAACTGAGGTCATGGAGGCACGGGTCGACCCTCAGAAAGAGCGGGTACAGCCTGGTGAGTTACTAATCCAAGTTCCCTTACGAGAGAGCTTTCCTGAGCTAACCGTGCAGGTCGGCTCTGGCCTCGATGAGCACGAGAGGAGTCGTCTCGTCAATTTCCTGCGAGACAACATGAATGTCTTCGCATGGTCGTCTGCAGACATGCCGGGGATAGATCCAGAGGTCATGGTCCACCGGCTCCAAGTAAAGCCAACCAGCAAGCCTGTGCGGCAGAAGAAGCGAGGCGCCGCCCCTGAGCGCCAGCGAGCAGCAGCCGAGGAGGTCAGTAAGCTCCTTGGAGCTGGCTTCATCCGGGAGATAGCCTACCCGGAGTGGCTCGCCAATGTGGTCCTCGTCAAGAAGGCCAACGGGAAGTGGCGTATGTGTGTGGACTACACCGACCTGAATAAAGCCTGTCCAAAGGACAGCTTCCCACTCCCCAGCATCGATCAGCTCGTAGACTCCACCTCGGGTCACGAGCTGCTGGCATTCATGGACGCCTTCTCCGGATACAACCAGATCCGCATGGCGCCGAAAGACGAGGAAAAGACCGCCTTCATCACCGACGGAGGAACTTACTGCTACAAGGTGATGCCATTCGGCTTGAAAAATGCCGGGGCAACTTACCAAAGGCTGGTCAGCCGGATCTTCAAAGACCAGATAGGCCGGAATATGGAGGTCTATGTGGACGATATGCTGGTAAAAAGCAAGGTGGCACAAGATCATGTAGCCGACCTCGATGAAGCATTCTCCACGCTCCGAAAATACCAGATGAAGCTCAATCCAGCCAAATGTGCATTCGGGGTCACCTCCGGCAAATTCCTCGGCTTCATCATTACACAACGAGGAATTGAGGCCAATCCAGAGAAGATCCAGGCTCTCCAAGAGATGACGCCTCTCAGGACGGTCAAGGAGGTACAACGGCTCAAAGGCCGAGTTGCAGCTCTCGGGAGATTCATCTCCCGCTCGGCTGAGCGCTGCCTTCCATTCTTCGCAGCCCTCAAGAAGCCGAAGAATTTTTTGTGGTCGGACAAGTGCCAGCAATCTTTTGAAGAGCTCAAGCACCTCCTGGCTTCCCCTCCCCTGCTCACAAAGCCTCACCAGGGCGAGCTTCTCTACCTGTATCTGGCCGTCTCCCCTGTGGCAGTAAGCTCGGTCCTGGTCCGAGAGGAGGGCAAACTTCAGAAGCCAGTATATTACACCAGCCGGGTCTTGAGGGACGCCGAGACCCGATACACCAAGCTTGAGAAGACTGCCTATGCCCTGGTCATCTCAGCTCGGAGGCTCCGACCATACTTCCAAGCCCACACAGTGGCTGTGCTGACCGACCAGCCGGTCAAGCAGATCCTGCAGAAATCAGATCGCGCGGGACGGATCGCCAAATGGGCCATCGAGCTCAGAGAATTCGACATCGAGTACCGACCCAAACCGGCGATCAAAGCACAAGCGCTCGCAGACTTTATTGTCGAGTGCACTATACTGGATGAGATCGAGCCCGAACCTGAACCACCAGTGGAGCAGACCCCGAGTTTGACATGGACTCTGCATGTCGATGGCTCTTCAAACTCGGGGGGTAGCGGAGCAGGGCTCATCCTCACCAGCCCAGAAGGGGTGGTCGCCGAGCAAGCCTTGCGCCTCGAGTTCCCTGCTTCCAATAATATGGCGGAGTACGAAGCGCTCGTCGCCGGGCTCAAGCTGGCAAAGAGCTAGGAGTGAAGGACTTGAAGGCTTTCAGTGATTCTCAGCTCGTCGTCAACCAAATTGTGGGCGACTTCGAAGCCAGAGACCCGACCATGCAGAAGTATCTTCAGAAGGTACGGGATCACGCCTCGACCCTGGACTCTTTTCACATTCAACATGTTGCCAGGTCGGAGAACCTCAGGGCCGACCAGCTATCAAAGCTGGCGTCCTCTCGCATGAGCGAGCTTCCCAAGGAGGCAGTACTGGAGTATCTCCAAAAGCCTAGTACAGATGAGCCCGAGCAGACCCTCTGCACTGAGTTCGAGCCAAGCTGGATGGACGAACTCATCGGCTACCTGCAAGACGAATTCCTCCCCACCGACGAACAAGAGGCTCGCCGGATCAAACGCCTCGCTACCCGGTACATATTGTACGAGGAAAAGCTCTATCGGAGATCCTTCACCTCTTCCCTCCTCAGATGCCTCCGCCCAACGGAGGCTGATTATGCCCTACGCGAAGTCCACAAAGGGATTTGCGGGAACCATTTGGGAGGGCGAGCATTGGCCCATAAAATTCTGCGCCAAAGATATTATTGGCCGACACTCCAGAAGGATGCTATGGACTTCGTCCAAAGATGTGACCGGTGCCAAAGGAACGCCAATGTTCAGCGCCGGCCTTCGGCCCCTTTGACTTCTATCAGCTCCCCTTGGCCTTTTGCCCAGTGGGGAATTGACATCCTAGGGCCATTTCCACTGGCCACCGGGCAAAGAAAATTTCTGGTCATCTCCATCGACTACTTCACCAAGTGGGTGGAAGCCGAGCCCCTTGCCCGGATCACCGAGCAGAAGATGCGGAATTTTGTTTGGAAGTCCATTATCTGCAGATTCGGGCTTCCCCGCATCCTCATCTCTGACAACGGTCGCCAATTCGACAACATTCACTTCAGAGAGTTCTGCTCCGAGCTTGGCATTGACCACCGCTTCACCTCGGTCGCGCATCCTCAAACGAATGGAGAAACCGAGGTAACAAATCGTACTATTTTGCAGGGTCTCAAGGCCAGGCTCGACAAATCCAAAGGACAATGGGTCGAAGACCTATATAATGTCCTGTGGGCTTACCGGACCACGTTCCGTGTCCCCACCGGTGAGACTCCCTTCAACCTAACATATGGAACGGAGGCCGTCATCCCACTGGAAGTTGGGCTTCCCTCTCCAAGAGTCGAGCATCATGATGCCGGCTCCAACTCTTCGCAGCTCAGAAGCAACCTCGACTTGATCGAGGAAACAAGGGAGGCCGCCCGAGTTCGTATGGCGAGGTACCAGCAAAAGACAGCTCAGTACTACAACGCCAGGGTCAAAATCAAATCTTTCAGACCAGGAGACCTTGTCCTCAGGAGAGCTGAAGTCTCCCGACCAACTGAGCAAGGGAAGCTGGCCCCAAACTGGGAAGGACCATACCGAGTCACGCGCATCCGCCGACCCGGGACTTATCAGCTAGAGTCTCTAGATGGGACTCTCATTCCGCGGAGCTGGAGCTCTGAAAATCTCCGCGTGTACCATCAGTAGAACCCTAAGGGGTTCCCCATTATTCAATTATTGAATTTCATTTTATGAATTCCATTTCATAACAAACTTATGATCCGCATACTCATTTTGAGCTCACCGATTCTCCTGATTATCTCATGGTGCCAGGTTTATTTCTCCTACCCTGACCACGGTCGGGATGCCCTGCCACAACGGGATGCCCCGATCCGTCGGGATGCCCCGAGACGTCGGGATGCCCCGGCTATAGGGATGCCCGAGACGTCGGGATATGAGTTAGCGGTTCTCTCTGACCGGACGAGCTCGGCTCGTGCTCCATCGGCTATGAGTTAGCGGTCCTCTCTGACCGGACGAGCTCGGCTCGTGCTCCATCGGCTATGAGTTAGCGGTCCTCTCTGACCGGACGAGCTCGGCTCGTGCTCCTACCCTGACCACGGTCAGGATGCCCCGAGACGTCGGGATGCCCCGGCTATAGGGATGCTCGAGACATCGAGATGAGTAGCGGTCCTCTCTGACCGGACGAGCTCGGCTCGTGCTCCATCGTCTTCAGCCAACGAGCTCAGTCCGCTCTTCATTTTTGGATTTCTCTGCCGACGTCCCCAAAGAACGGAGTCCGAGCAGAGAAGCGTCTTTAGTCGCCTCGGCGCAAGGACGCACACGGTACAAGGTACCCATTTACTTAATGTTTCTACATTAATCTCTATATTGTCTATTCTATTTTTGGATTTCTCTGCCGACGTCCCCAAGGAACGGAGTCCGAGCAGAGAAGCGTCTTCAGTCGCCTCGGCGCAAGGACGCACACGGTACAAGGTACCCATTTACTTAATGTTTCTACATTAATCTCTATATTGTCTATTCTATTTTTGGATTTCTCTGCCGACGTCCCCAAAGAACGGAGTCCGAGCAGAGAAGCGTCTTCAGTCGCCTCGGCGCAAGGACGCACACGGTACAAGGTACCTGTTGGGGGAAAAACCCCAAGTCATCGCCACGGAGGCGCTCGGCTAGGGAGCGCTGACCGAAAAGGCGCTCGGCCAAAGAGCGCCGACCAGAGAAAGCGCCAAGAGGCGCCCAACCGAAATAACCAAGTAGGGATGCTCGGCTAGAAAGAGCCGACCAGCGGGCGCCGACCAAAGAAGCGCTCAAGTAAAAAGCGCCGACCAGAGACAGCGCCAAGTAGAGGCGCTCGGCTAGGAGGTGCTCGCCCAGAAGGCGCAGACCAGGAGTACTCAAGCAACCCCGCCACAGGGTGCCCCATTGGGCGACCAGCTCGGCTCGGCACCCTTACCAAATAATTCAACTCTCGCTTGACCCTCTAAGGGACCTGACAACTCCACTATAACCTGCCGCTATCTTCAAGCCATCAAGGCATAAGATCTCCGCAGGTATTCAGCACGACCTGCCATTAATGCACGAGGCTCCCTCAAGTCTCCGATGCACTCAGTCATTTAATGAACACGGCCCAAGACGATCTCCGGATCACTGAACCATCAGAGCGTATGGCTCTCCCTGACCGCCGGTTCATTCGGTAATAAATGCACTTACCATCCACGGACCCCAGGCCCACCACGGCCGGCGGTTCAACCACTTCAACAGGTCCGATCGACCGTGACAACTCCCTGATTCCGGTCTGATCTGGTCCCGTTCTCCATCACGCCATTAATGGGCCAAATCGTGCCCAATTATTACAGAACGGGACAAACCTACTGTCACCTCCCAGGTAACTGAATCCTCCTATAAAAGGGAACCTGGGGGGAAGAGGAAAGGGGGACCAAAAAGGGGAGGACTCTCAGGACCCTTGGGACTGAACCCTCTTGGACAGCACAGATACAATGGATGACATCATCTTGTTCATCTTCTTGATCTAATCTAAATATTCTGGCTGTCTCCTCCACATACTCTCTTCCCCACTCTCTCCACATATTTGCCCCCTCTGACTTAGGCATCGGAGGGCCGGCGCCGGGGAGCCCGGCCACCGGTTCTTCCTACAGGACTCGCACCCCACAGTGGAGGACGCGACCAGCCGGTGCACCGTCGACCACCCCTCCTAGCCGGAGCTCTGCCCCTCCAGGAGGACGCCACCAGCCGGCGCACCGTCGACCACCCTCCCAGCGGCGGAGCTCAGCCCCTCCAGGAGGACGCCACCAGTCGGCATGCCGTCGATCGCCGCCCCTGCGGCGGAAGCCCCTCCTTCCCCGGCTTCGCGGCGGCCCCCGGGTCCAATTTCCAGCAACAGTTGGCGCTAGAGGAAGGGCCCGAGTTCACTGCCATGAAGCTAAGAAGCAGAGGGGCTTCCAATGCCTCTCGACGTCCTCCACCTAGCCCGGAGCGTTCCGTCCGAAACCCATCACCTCCGACCGAGTCAGTTCATCAAGTTCGGCCGGAGCAGTTCGATGCCCTGGTACAACAGGTGCAGGCCCTGGCTACCGCTGTCAAAAGCCTGCAGCCAAGGGGCATCCCAACGGCACGCCTCCTCCGGCTCCAGTTCAACCGGAGCCTCCCACAAGCGGACTTCACCTTCGAGGTCAGGACTCCCAAGTCCAGGCCTCCCTTTGGAGAGAGCACCCAGCCGGAGGCCACGGAGGCTGGCCACAGCCTTCAGAAGCTGAATCGGTTCCAGGGCAACCTGCGCTCGAACGAACCGCTGCAGCGATCCTCCAGAACGATGAACTCGACCGGAAGGTCGAGAGGCTGGAACGTCAAATCCAGGCACTCCACGGGAGGAAGTCAGGACATAACGGCGACTTCGAGTTCAATACGAAGTCGCCTTTCTCCCAGGAAATTGAAGATGAACCGGTTCCGTTACGGTTCAAGATGCCCCAGGTGGAGCCCTACAACGGCAAGGCTGATCCCCTGGACCACCTGGAAAGCTACCGGATCTTAATGGCCCTATAAGGAGCCTCGGAGGCCATGATGTGCAAAGCTTTCCCGGCGACACTCCGAGGACCAGCCCGGCTGTGGTTTACCGGGCTAAAGTCGAGTACTGTCTCCTCCTTTGAGCAGCTCGGCAGATAGTTTGCTGGCAATTTCGCCGCCAGCCAGCCCCAGCGGCGGACATCCGACTCCCTCCTTGATATCAAACAAAAGGAGGGAGAATCCCTCAAGGAGTACTTGGACCGGTTTACCGCCGCAACATGGGAGGTCCGGGAGCTTGACTAGTCAATCGCCATGTCGGCGCTGAAGACTGGAGCCCGGTCCTACAGATTTCTCTTCTCAATTGAGAAGAATTTTCCCGCGGACCTCACCGAGATGTTCGCTCGGGCGCGGAAGTACGCCAAGGCCGAAGAAGCCGTGGCCGTCAGGCGGGGCGGGACCGAGCAGAACCTCAAGAAAAGACGCCGCGAGGAGCATGGCCAGCCCAGAGGCCCGTCTCCGCGACGAGCCAAGAATCCGCCCCGCCCGAAGAGTCCACCCCGGCTGAGGGGACCGCCACAGCAGAGGTCACCACTCCGCCCGAGGTTCCCACTGCAAGCCCTTGCACCCGAAGGGAGGTATGAAAGATATACTCCCCTCAACGCTCCTCGGGCTGAAATCCTCATGGAGATCGAGAGTCGGGATCGCATCCGGCTCCCACCTCCGAAGCCAAACACCCGAACCCGGCGTGACAACCGGAAGTATTGCCGTTTCCATCGGGATAAAGGCCATGATACCGAGGAGTGTTACCAGCTCCGAAATGAGATCGAAGCACTCATCCGCCGAGGGGTGCTCGATCGGTTTGTGCAAGGCCGGCGTGAAGAAAAGCAGCCAGCCGAAAGAGCAGTGCAGCCTGAAGGTTCAAATGCCAACAGGCCCATCGCTGGCATCATCAACACCATCCGAGGCGGAGCCTCGGCAGGAGGAGCTTCAGGGGAAGAAACCTCCCCGAAATGCCTGCGCGCCTCCGAAGCTATCTCCTTTTCAGACGATGATCTAGAGGGGGTCGAAACCCCCCATGATGATGCCGTGGTCATCTCCATGATCATAAATAGATTTGATGTAAAATGCATCTTAGTTGATAACGGAAGCTCGGCGAATGTTTTGTACTTTGATGCATATTGTAAAATGGGGATGACCAAAGAACAGCTGCGGAGGATGAATGCTCCGTTGGTTGGGTTCACTGGGGATTCAGTCCCAGTAGAGGGCGAGATCGACCTTTTGGTCACAGCCGGGCTCGCCCCCCGCGAAAGTACCGTAGGGATGAACTTCCTCGTGATACGCCTTCCCTCGGTCTATAATGCCATCCTCGGAAGGCCAGGCCTCAACGCCCTCCGAGCGGTGGTCTCCACTCATCACCTGCTCATGCGATTCCCCACCAGCCAGGGGGTCGGCGAAGTCCGAGGGGACCAAACGGTGGCAAGGAGATGCTACCTGGCGACCCACGAGGCAAAGCGACCCGCCGAGATGCCTGCCCCAGCGACTGACCAGCCCTCAACTGAGGTCATGGAGGCACGGGTCGACCCTCAGAAAGAGCGGGTACAGCCTGGTGAGTTACTAATCCAAGTTCCCTTACGAGAGAGCTTTCCTGAGCTAACCGTGCAGGTCGGCTCTGGCCTCGATGAGCACGAGAGGAGTCGTCTCGTCAATTTCCTGCGAGACAACATGGATGTCTTCGCATGGTCGCCTGCAGACATGCCGGGGATAGATCCAGAGGTCATGGTCCACCGGCTCCAAGTAAAGCCAACCAGCAAGCCTGTGCGGCAGAAGAAGCGAGGCGCCGCCCCTGAGCGCCAGCGAGCAGCAGCCGAGGAGGTCAGTAAGCTCCTTGGAGCTGGCTTCGTCCGGAAGATAGCCTACCCGGAGTGGCTCGCCAATGTGGTCCTCGTCAAGAAGGCCAATGGGAAGTGGCGTATGTGTGTGGACTACACCGACCTGAATAAAGCCTGCCCAAAGGACAGCTTCCCACTCCCCAGCATCGATCAGCTCGTAGACTCCACCTCGGGTCACAAGCTGCTGGCATTCATGGACGCCTTCTCCGGATACAACCAGATCCGCATGGCGTCGGAAGACGAGGAAAAGACCGCCTTCATCACCGACGGAGGAACTTACTGCTACAAGGTGATGCCATTCGGCTTGAAAAATGCCGGGGCAACTTATCAAAGGTTGGTCAGCCGGATCTTCAAAGACCAGATAGGCCGGAATATGGAGGTCTATGTGGACGATATGCTGGTAAAAAGCAAGGTGGCACAAGATCATGTAGCCGACCTCAATGAAGCATTCTCCACGCTCCGAAAATACCAGATGAAGCTCAATCCAGCCAAATGTGCATTCGGGGTCACCTCCGGCAAATTCCTCGGCTTCATCATTACACAACGAGGAATTGAGGCCAATCCAGAAAAGATCCGGGCTCTCCAAGAGATGACGCCTCCCAGGACGGCCAAGGAGGTACAACGGCTCACAGGCCGAGTTGCAGCTCTCGGGAGATTCATCTCCCGCTCGGCTGAGCGCTGCCTTCCATTCTTCGCAGCCCTCAAGAAGCCGAAGAATTTTTTGTGGTCGGACAAGTGCCAGCAATCTTTTGAAGAGCTCAAGCACCTCCTGGCTTCCCCTCCCCTGCTCACAAAGCCTCACCAGGGCGAGCTTCTCTACCTGTATCTGGCCGTCTCCCCTATGGCAGTAAGCTCGGTCCCGGTTCGAGAGGAGGGCAAACTTCAGAAGCCAGTATACTACACCAGCCGGGTCTTGAGGGACGCCGAGACCCGATACACCAAGCTTGAGAAGACTGCCTATGCCTTGGTCATCTCAGCTCGGAGGCTCCGACCCTACTTCCAAGCCCACACAGTGGCTGTGCTGACCGACCAGCCAGTCAAGCAGATCCTGCAGAAATCAGATCGTGCGGGACGGATCGCCAAATGGGCCATCGAGCTCGGAAAATTCGACATCGAGTACCGACCCAGACCGGCGATCAAAGCACAAGCGCTCGCAGACTTTATTGTCGAGTGCACTATACTGGATGAGATCGAGCCCGAACCTGAACCACCAGTGGAGCAGACCCCGAGTTTGACATGGACTCTGCATGTCGATGGCTCTTCAAACTCGGGGGGTAGCGGAGCAGGGCTCATCCTCACCAGCCCGGAAGGGGTGGTCGCCGAGCAAGCCTCGCGCCTCGAGTTCCCTGCTTCCAATAATATGGCGGAGTACGAAGCGCTCGTCGCCGGGCTCAAGCTAGCCAAAGAGCTAGGAGTGAAGGACTTGAAGGCCTTCAGTGATTCTCAGCTCGTCGTCAACCAAATTGTGGGCGACTTCGAAGCCAGAGACCCGACCATGCAGAAGTATCTTCAGAAGGTACGGGATCTCGCCTCGACCCTGGACTCTTTTCACATTCAACATGTTGCCAGGTCGGAGAACCTCAGGGCCGACCAGCTATCAAAGCTGGCGTCCTCTCGCATGAGCGAGCTTCCCAAGGAGGCAGTACTGGAGTATCTCCAAAAGCCCAGTACAGATGAGCCCGAGCAGACCCTCTGCACTGAGTTCGAGCCAAGCTGGATGGACGAACTCATCGGCTACCTGCAAGACGAAGTCCTCCCCACCGACGAACAAGAGGCTCGCCGGATCAAACGCCTCGCTACCCGGTACATATTGTACGAGGGAAAGCTCTATCGGAGATCCTTCACCGCTCCCCTCCTCAGATGCCTCCGCCCAACGGAGGCTGATTATGCCCTACGCGAAGTCCACGAGGGGATTTGCGGGAACCATTTGGGAGGGCGAGCATTGGCCCATAAAATTCTGCATCAAGGATATTATTGGCCGACACTCCAGAAGGATGCTATGGACTTCGTCCAAAGATGTGACCGGTGCCAAAGAAACGCCAATGTTCAGCGCCGGCCTTCGGCCCCTTTGACTTCTATCAGCTTCCCTTGGCCCTTTGCCCAGTGGGGAATTGACATCCTACGGCCATTTCCACTGGCCACCGGGCAAAGAAAATTTCTGGTCGTCTCCATCGACTACTTCACCAAGTGGGTGGAAGCCGAGCCCCTTGCCCGGATCACCGAGCAGAAGATGCGGGATTTTGTTTGGAAGTCCATTATCTGCAGATTCGGGCTTCCCCGCATCCTCATCTCTGACAACGGCCGCCAATTCGACAACATTCACTTCAGAGAGTTCTGCTCCGAGCTTGGCATTGACCACCGCTTCACCTCGGTCGCGCATCCTCAAACGAATGGAGAAACCGAGGTAACAAATCGTACTATTTTGCAGGGTCTCAAAGCCAGGCTCGACAAATCCAAAGGACAATGGGTCGAAGACCTATATAATGTCCTGTGGGCTTACCGGACCACGTTCCGTGTCCCTACCGGTGAGACTCCCTTCAACCTAACATATGGAACGGAGGCCGTCATCCCACTGGAAGTTGGGCTTCCCTCTCCAAGAGTCGAGCATCATGATGCCGGCTCCAACTCTTCGCAGCTCAGAAGCAACCTCGACTTGATCGAGGAAACAAGGGAGGCCGCCTGAGTTCGTATGGCGAGGTACCAGCAAAAGACAGCTCAGTACTACAACGCCAGGGTCAACATCAAATCTTTCAGACCAGGAGACCTTGTCCTCAGGAGAGCTGAAGTCTCCCGACCAACTGAGCAAGGAAAGCTGGCCCCAAACTGGGAAGGACCATACCGAGTCACGCGCATTCGCCGACCCGGGACTTATCAGCTAGAGTCTCTAGATGGGACTCTCATTCCGCGGAGCTGGAGCTCTGAAAATCTCCGCGTGTACCATCAGTAGAACTCTAAGGGGTTCCCCATTATTCAATTATTGAATTTCATTTTATGAATTCCATTTCATAACAAACTTATGATCCGCATACTCATTTTGAGCTCACCGATTCTCCTGATTATCTCATGGTGTCAGGTTTATTTCTCCTACCCTGACCACGGTCGGGATGCCCTGCCACAACGGGATGCCCCGATCCGTCGGGATGGCCCGAGACGTCGGGATATGAGTTAACGGTCCTCTCTGACCGGACGAGCTCGGCTCGTGCTCCATCGGCTATGAGTTAGCGGTCCTCTCTGACCGGACGAGCTCGGCTCGTGCTCCTACCCTGAGACGTCAGGATGCCCCAATATATTGGGATGCCCTGCCACAACAGGATGCCCCGATCCGTCGGGATGGCCCGAGACGTCGGGATATGAGTTAGCGGTCCTCTCTGACCGGACGAGCTCGGCTCGTGCTCCATCGGCTATGAGTTAGCGGTCCTCTCTGACCGGACGAGCTCGGCTCGTGCTCCTACCCTGACCACGGTCAGGATGCCCCGAGACGTCGGGATGCCCCGATCCGTCGGGATGCCCCGAGACATCGGGATGCCCCGGCTATAGGGACGCCCGAGACGTCGGGATATGAGTTAGCGGTCCTCTCTGACCGGACGAGCTCGGCTCGTGCTCCATCGGCTATGAGTTAGCGGTCCTCTCTGACCGGACGAGCTCGGCTCGTGCTCCTACCCTGACCACGGTCAGGATGCCCCGAGACATCGGGATGCCCCGGCTATAGGGATGCTCGAGACATCAAGATGAGTAGCGGTCCTCACTGACCGGACGAGCTCGGCTCGTGCTCCATCCAGCCAACGAGCTCAGCCCGCTCTTCTATTTTTGGATTTCTCTGCCGACGTCCCCAAAGAACGGAGTCCGAGCAGAGAAGCGTCTTCAGTCGCCTCGGCACAAGGACGCACACGGTACAAGGTACCCATTTACTTAATGTTTCTACATTAATCTCCATATTGTCTATTCTATTTTTGGATTTCTCTGCCGACGTCCCCAAAGAACGGAGTCCGAGTAGAGAAGCGTCTTCAGTCGCCTCGGCGCAAGGACGCACACGGTACAAGGTACCCATTTACTTAATGTTTCTACATTAATCTCTATATTGTCTATTCTATTTTTGGATTTCTCTGCCGACGTCCCCAAAGAACGGAGTCCGAGCAGAGAAGCGTCTTCAGTCGCCTCGGCGCAAGGACGCACACGGTACAAGGTACCCATTTATTTAATGTTTCTACATTATCTATTCTGTTCTCGGATTTCTCCCTGCCGATGTCCTCCAAGAATGGACACCGAGCAGAAGAGCGCCTTCGATCGCCTCGGCGAAGAAGTGCTCATGACACCAGCACAATATTATGCTAAGTCCGGCGAATCCCCGTCACGAGCTGACGGGCATTCGACCCATTCGTTGGAAACGAATCTGGTCTGCCCCGGCAATGCGAGGATCGAAACTCGCTAACTTCGCTGAAGTTCAAGTCCTGATGACCGCCTTAGGGCTCGGTCGAGTCCTGGACTAGGCTCGGAAAAACTCTCCGAGCCCAAATCCTTGGTATAAGCACAAGCGTTGCTATACCACTGATTGAAGGACCGAGCAATGGAGCTCGGCAAGCTAAACTTAAACTCAAACCCTGTGGCGGAAAAAGCTGAGGCCCTAGAGCCCATATCCTTGGAACCTAAAGCGGATCCGAGTAGGAAAAGTAGGACTACGACAGACGAGTTTCCAAAAAAGAAATGTATATTCATTTCAAAAAGGCCCGTAGGCTAAGTACAAAATTCGGGTTTGGCCCTTACAAGTACGGGAGGCCACCCCGACTTTACAAAACGAAACAAAAATTACACTAAGGCCCGCTCCCGACCACTTCGGCTTCGGCAGTGTCGGGAGCGGCGGGCTCAGCAGTCGGGACCTCCTCGGCCTCGGCAGCAATGGGAGTAGCCTCGGGGGCGGCTTCGGTCGCCTCGGCCTCCGGAGTCTCTGCCTCCGCATCCGGCCTTTCGACCCCTGCTCCCGGTTGGAGCAGGTTCACATCAAAATCCGGGAGAAGCCGCCGCAACTGGTTACGGAAGTCCCGGAAGCCTTGGATTAGCCCGTTCACGCCCTCCTCTTCTAGGAGGTCGCGGAACTCCGCCGATTCGCGAAAGAGCGCCACCGCGCTCTGAGCTTGCTCCCGAGCCTCGAGCTCCCGAGCCTCGTGGTAGGTGGCCTTCTTCTCGAGGGTTTTTATTCCCCGCTCAAGCTCCGAATGTCGGAGGCGGGCATTCTCCATCTCCTGCTCGCGGGAGGCCAGCGCTTGCTCGACTTCGGCCAATCGAGCCTCAGCGGCGCGCAGCTCGGACCTCGCCAACGCATGCGCGCCCTTTTCCTCATCGAGCTCGGCGGTAAGAACTCGAATCCTTCCCTCAGATGCTCCGACCTTTTCTTGGAGCACCTGTCGTTCGGCCTCAGAGGCCTGGTACTTCGCTTCGGAGGCCTGGTACTTCGCCTCGGCGGCCTGGTACCTCGTCTGGGCCTCGTCGTACCCGTGCTGGCACCTCCAGGCCTTCTCCCGGTATTCTTGAACAAGGTGCATCAGTATCTCCGTCTCGTGCAAATGCTGTAAAAGAGACGAAAAGGAAAACATAAGATGCGACAAATAAAAAATCTATACAGATTACACAGGTGGAAAATTTTACTTACCCGGACGGCGTTGCAACGGGTATAGTCCATGAAAGCATTATAGCTCATGGACTGCATCATTGCCCGGTCGGCTGGGAGCAGCGCGACCCGGAATATCTCCAGCGCTACTCGAGGGTTTTCGAGGGCTGAATCACCCTCGAACACCGACCAGGTGGGTGCAAGGGGCACCCGTCCCCCCGAGCCCGATGGGCCCGGAAGGCCAGCATCGGCTGGCCTAGGTAGAGCCGACCCCGAGGCTCCCTGACTGCTCCCCGGCTCAGAGCTAGGGGGCTAGGGTCGGACGAACGGACGATCAGACCGCCGCACAACTATAGCGGGGCGTGCAAGCACGGGACCCGCTGAACTCCTCCCCTGGTCGGCAACTGGAGCGTCCTGCCGACCAGGAATCTGCGCCAAGGGCGCCGGACATAGGGGCGCCATCGAGGCTCCTCTGGAGCCCGAGCCCCCGGAATCCGCGCCCTCCCTCCGTCCAGCTTCGGGGCGCGCGGGCTGAGAAGGACCCGCCTCGGAGCGAGCGGGGCGAGAAGGACCCGCCTCGGAGTGAGCGGGCCGGGAAGGACCCTCCTCGGTCACTGCTGTCGCTGGGGCCTTGGAGGTCGCCGAGACCTTTTGCTTTTTTCTCGGCTCGGTCGGCTCGCCCGAGAGCTCGGCTGCCCTCTTTGGAAGCGGGCATAGAGGACTTCACTTTTCGTCACCATCTTTGCGATATCTGCAAAGGCAAAAAGGATTAGAACATTAGAACAGTAAGGAAATAAATACACCTTGAAATTACCCTTACCATGGGGACGCGCCGAGCTCAAGCCCACGTTTACCAAAGCGTCCTCACATATGAGGCCGTTCAGTAAGATGCCGTTTCCGAGGCTGCGGACGGCGTCGAAGATCTCCTGCTCACGCTGAGAAAGTCTGGGGGGTTTGTTGATGGCCTTGAGCTGAGCCGGTCCCCACCTGGGGTCAAACCCCCAGGACTGTGCAGAACCAAGAAAGAAGAATTTCTCCTTCCAGCCATGAATGGATGAGGGGGCGCCATGAAAAAGTGGCCGGCCCACCCGAAGGGCGATGTACAGCCACTCTCCGTCTCCCGGATTCGACTTAAAGATAAAAAGTCGCCGGAAGACGTTGACAGAGGTCGGAATCCCCTGCAGTAAACACAGGGACAGAAAACCGACCACCGTCCTCCAGGCGTTCGGAGTAAGCTGCGCCGGGACCAACTGGCACGTCGTTAGCAGCTCATTCACAAAGCCGTGAAGAGGAAATCGGAGGCCGGCCCAGAGCGACTCCAGATGCACTCCGATCCGGCCTACCGGAGGATCGGTTATCCGATCCCTCCGCCTGGCGGGCTCCAAACGGAACCCGTGAAGAGGGAAGAACCACTCTTCGGTCATCTCGACCTCCAGGACACTCATGGTGGACTCAACTTCGCTAGGGACAGAACCCATCGCAAGAGAAAAAGAAATCAAAAGAGGAGGGGAACCTGGGGAAGACGCCGGAGAAAAGGAACTTCGGTCTAAGGAAGACTGGAAGAATAAAAAGCTGGAAGCAGAAGGCAATAGAAAGAGGATAGAGGGCCAGGGGAGAGTTTAAATAGACCTTCCCAACGGCCCGGATCAGCGAGAAAAATACTGCATCCGGTTTAGATGGCGACGCGTGTCGGTCCAAAAGACAAAGCGACGCATCTAATTAGGGCTAGCGCTTCGGATGCCGAAACGCCCCATCGGATCGTGCGGCCCCATCATGAGCCCACGACGCGAGGACGCTTCGCAAGAAGGGTCCCAATAATGAGACTCCTCGGGTAAGGAGAGACGCCGCCTATTAAAGGCATCTCGAAGCGCTCGATAATTCAAAACGCGCGACAAATTAAAATTTTCGGAATCCGTAATGCCCCAACTAAAGCTACTTCCCGCGCTCCAGCTGGTAGCCAACTGGAACTCGGAAGTCGGGGGGTAGTGTTGGGGGAAAAACCCCAAGTCATCGCCACGGAGGCGCTCGGCTAGGGAGCGCTGACCGGAAAGGCGCTCGGCCAAAGAGCGCCGACCAGAGAAAGCGCCAAGAGGCGCCCAACCGAAATAACCAAGTAGGGATGCTCGGCTAGAAAGAGCCGACCAGCGGGCGCCGACCAAAGAAGCGCTCAAGTAGAGAGCGCCGACCAGAGAAAGCGCCAAGAGGCGCCCAACCGAAATAACCAAGTAGGGATGCTCGGCTAGAAAGAGCCGACCAGCGGGCGCCGACCAAAGAAGCGCTCAAGTAGAAAGCGCTGACCAGAGACAGCGCCAAGTAGAGGCGCTCGGCTAGGAGGTGCTCGCCCAGAAGGCGCCGACCAGGAGTACTCAAGCAACCCCGCCACAGGGTGCCCCATTGGGCGACCAGCTCGGCTCGGCACCCTTACCAAATAATTCAACTCTCGCTTGACCCTCTAAGGGACCTGACAACTCCACTATAACCTGCCGCTATCTTCAAGCCATCAAGGCATAAGATCTCCGCAGGTATTCAGCACGACCTGCCATTAATGCACGAGGCTCCCTCAAGTCTCCGATGCACTCAGTCATTTAATGAACACGGCCCAAGACGATCTCCGGATCACTGAACCATCAGAGCGTATGGCTCTCCCTGACCGCCGGTTCATTCGGTAATAAATGCACTTACCATCCACGGACCCCAGGCCCACCACGGCCGGCGGTTCAACCACTTCAACAGGTCCGATCGACCGTGACAACTCCCTGATTCCGGTCTGATCTGGTCCCGTTCTCCATCACGCCATTAATGGGCCAAATCGTGCCCAATTATTACAGAACGGGACAAACCTACTGTCACCTCCCAGGTAACCGAATCCTCCTATAAAAGGGAACCTGGGGGGAAGAGGAAAGGGGGACCAAAAAGGGGAGGACTCTCAGGACCCTTGGGACTGAACCCTCTTGGACAGCACAGATACAATGGATGACATCATCTTCTTCATCTTCTTGATCTAATCTAAATATTCTGGCTGTCTCCTCCACATACTCTCTTCCCCACTCTCTCCACATATTTGCCCCCTCTGACTTAGGCATCGGAGGGCCGGCGCCGGGGAGCCCGGCCACCGGTTCTTCCTGCAGGACTCGCACCCCACAGTGGAGGACGCGACCAGCCGGCGCACCGTCGACCACCCCTCCTAGCCGGAGCTCTGCCCCTCCAGGAGGACGCCACCAGCCGGCGCACCGTCGACCACCCTCCCAGCGGCGGAGCTCAGCCCCTCCAGGAGGACGCCACCAGTCGGCATGCCGTCGATCGCCGCCCCTGCGGCGGAAGCCCCTCCTTCCCCGGCTTCGCGGCGGCCTCCGGGTCCAATTTCCAGCAACAGTACCCATTTACTTAATGTTTCTACATTAATCTCTATATTGTCTATTCTATTTTTGGATTTCTCTGCCGACGTCCCCAAAGAACGGAGTCCGAGCAGAGAAGCGTCTTCAGTTGCCTCGGCGCAAGGACGCACACGGTACAAGGTACCCATTTACTTAATGTTTCTACATTAATCTCTATATTGTCTATTCTATTTTTGGATTTCTCTGCCGACGTCCCCAAAGAACGAAGTCCGAGCAGAGAAGCGTCTTCAGTCGCCTCGGCGCAAGGACGCACACGGTACAAGGTACCCATTTACTTAATGTTTCTACATTAATCTCTATATTGTCTATTCTATTTTTGGATTTCTCTGCCGACGTCCCCAAAGAACGGAGTCCTAGCAGAGAAGCGTCTTCAGTCGCCTCGGCGCAAGGACGCACACGGTACAAGGTACCCATTTACTTAATGTTTCTACATTAATCTCTATATTGTCTATTCTATTTTTGGATTTCTCTGCCGACGTCCCCAAAGAACGGAGTCCGAGCAGAGAAGCGTCTTCAGTCGCCTCGGCGCAAGGACGCACACGGTACAAGGTACCCATTTATTTAATGTTTCTACATTATCTATTCTGTTCTCGGATTTCTCCCTGCCAATGTCCTCCAAGAATGGACACCGAGTAGAAGAGCGCCTTCGATCGCCTCGGCGAAGATGTGCTCATGACACCAGCACAATATTATGCTAAGTCCGGCGAATCCCCGTCACGAGTTGACGGGCATTCGACCCATTCGTTGGAAACGAATCTGGTCCGCCCCGGCAACGCGAGGATCGAAACTCGCTAACTTCGCTGAAGTTCAAGTCCTGGTGACCGCCTTAGGGCTCGGTCGAGTCCTGGACTAGGCTCGGAAAAACTCTCCGAGCCCAAATCCTTGGTATAAGCACAAGCGTTGCTGTACCACTGATTGAAGGACCAAGCAATGGAGCTCGGCAAGCTAAACTTAAACTCAAACCCTGTGGCGGGAAAAGCTGAGGCCCTAGAGCCCATATCCTCGGAACCTAAAGCGGATCCGAGTAGGAAAACTAGGACTACGACAGACGAGTTTCCAAAAAAGAAATGTATATTCATTTCAAAAAGGCCCGTAGGCTAAGTACAAAATTCGGGTTTGGCCCTTACAAGTACGGGAGGCCATTCCGACTTTACAAAACGAAACAAAAATTACACTAAGGCCCGCTCCCGACCACTTCGGCTTCGGCAGTGTCGGGAGCGGCGGGCTCAGCAGTCGGGACCTCCTCGGCCTCGGCAGCAATGGGAGTAGCCTCGGGGGCGGCTTCGGTCGCCTCGGCCTCCGGAGTCTCTGCCTCCGCATCTGGCCTTTCGACCCCTGCTCCCGGTTGGAGCAGGTTCACATCAAAATCCGGGAGAAGCCGCCGCAACTGGTTACGGAAGTCCCGGAAGCCTTGGATTAGCCCGTTCACGCCCTCCTCTTCTAGGAGGTCACGGAACTCCGCCGATTCGCGAAAGAGCGCCACCGCGCTCTGAGCTTGCTCCCGAGCCTCGTGGTAGGTGGCCTTCTTCTCGAGGGTTTTTATTTCCCGCTCAAGCTCCGAATGTCGGAGGCGGGCATTCTCCACCTCCTGCTCGCGGGAGGCCAGCGCTTGCTCGACTTCGGCCAATCGAGCCTCAGCGGCGTGCAGCTCGGACCTCGCCAACGCATGCGCGCCCTTTTCCTCATCGAGCTCGGCGGTAAGAGCTCGAATCCTTCCCTCAGATGCTCCGACCTTTTCTTGGAGCACCTGTCGTTCGGCCTCAGAGGCCTGGTACTTCGCTTCGGAGGCCTGGTACTTCGCCTCGGCGGCCGTGTACCTCGTCTGGGCCTTGTCGTACCCGCGCTGGCACCTCCGGGCCTTCTCCCGGTATTCTTGAACAAGGTGCATCAGCATCTCCGTCTCGTGCAAATGCTGTAAAAGAGACGAAAAGGAAAACATAAGACACCATAAATAAAAAATCTATACAGATTACACAGGTGGAAAATTTTACTTACCCGGACAGCGGTGCAGCGGGTATAGTCCATGAAAGCATTATAGCTCATGGACCGTATCATTGCCCGGTCGGCTGGGAGCAGCGCGACCCGGAATATCTCCAGCGCTACTCGAGGGTTCTCGAGGGCTGAATCATCCTCGAACACCGACCAGGTGGGTGCAAGGGGCACCCGTCCTTCCGAGCCCGATGGGCCCGGAAGGCCAGCATCGGCTGGCCTAGGTAGAGCCGACCCCGAGGCTCCCTGATGGCTCCCCGGTTCGGAGCTAGGGGGCTGGGGTCGGACGAGCGGCCGGTCTGACCGCCGCACAACTATAGCGGGGCGTGCAAGCACGGGACCCGCTGAACTCCTCCCCTGGTCGGCAACTGGAGCGTCCTGCCGACCAGAAATCTGTGCCAAGGGCGCCGGACATAGGGGCGCCATCGAGGCTCCTCTGGAGCCCGAGCCCCCGGAATCCGCGCCCTCCCTCCGACCAGCTTCGGGGCGCGCGGGCTGAAAAGGACCCGCCTCGGAGCGAGCGGGGCGAGAAGGACCCGCCTCGGAGTGAGCGGGCCGGGAAGGACCCTCCTCGGTCACTGCTGTCGCTGGGGCCTTGGAGGTCGCCGAGACCTTTTGCTTTTTTCTCGGCTCAGTCGGCTCGCCCGAGAGCTCGGCTGCCCTCTTTTGGAAGCGGGCATAGAGGACTTCACTTTTCGTCACCATCTTTGCGATATCTGCAAAGGCAAAAAGGATTAGAACATTAGAACAGTAAGGAAATAAATACACCTTGAAATTACCCTTACCATGGGGACGCGCCGGGCTCAAGCCCACGTTTACCAAAGCGTCCTCGCATATGAGGCCGTTCAGTAAGATGCCGTTCCCGAGGCTGCGGACGGCGTCGAAGATCCCCTGCTCATGCTGAGAAAGTCTGGGGGGTTTGTTGATGGCCTTGAGCTGACCCGGTCCCCACCTGGGGTCAAACCCCCAGGACTGTGCAGAACCAAGGAAGAAGAATTTCTCCTTCCAGCCATGAATGGATGAGGGGGCGCCATGAAAAAGTGGCCGACCCACCCGAAGGGCGATGTACAGCCACTCTCCGTCTCCCGGATTCGACTTAAAGATAAAAAGTCGCCGGAAGACGCTGACAGAGGTCGGAATCCCCTGCAGTAAACACAGGGACAGAAAACCGACCACCGTCCTCCAGACGTTCGGAGTAAGCTGCGCCGGGACCAACTGGCACGTCGTTAGCAGCTCATTCACAAAGCCGTGAAGAGGAAATCGGAGGCCGGCCCAGAGCGACTCCAGATGCACTCCGATCCGGCCTACCGGAGGATCGGTTATCCGATCCCTCCGCCTGGCGGGCTCCAAACGGAACCCGTGAAGAGGGAAGAACCACTCTTCGGTCATCTCGACCTCCAGGACACTCATGGTGGACTCAACTTCGCTAGGGACAGAACCCATTGCAAGAGAAAAAGAAATCAAAAGAGGAGGGAAACCTGGGAAAGACGCCGGAGAAAAGGGACTTCGGTCTGAGGAAGACTGGAAGAATAAAAAGCTGGAAGCAGAAGGCAATAGAAAGAGGATAGAGGGCCAGGGGAGAGTTTAAATAGACCTCCCCAACGGCCCGGATTAGCGAGAAAAATGCTGCATCCGGTTTAGATGGCGACGCGTGTCGGTCCAAAAGACAAAGCGACGCATCTAATTAGGGCTAGCGCTTCGGATGCCGAAACGCCCCATCGGATCGTGCGGCCCCATCATGAGCCCACGACGCGAGGTCGCTTCGCAAGGAGTGTCCCAATAATGAGACTCCTCGGGTAAGGAGAGACGCCGCCTATTAAAGGCATCTCGAAGCGCTGGATAATTCAAAACGCGCGACAAATTAAAATTTTCGGAATCCGTAATGCCCCAACTAAAGCTACTTCCCGCGCTCCAGCTGGTAGCCAACTGGAACTCGGAAGTCGGGGGGTAGTGTTGGGGGGAAAAACCCCAAGTCATCGCCACGGAGGCGCTCGGCTAGGGAGCGCCGACCGGAAAGGCGCTCGGCCAAAGAGCGCCGACCAGAGAAAGCGCCAAGAGGCGCCCAACCGAAATAACCAAGTAGGGATGCTCGGCTAGAAAGAGCCGACCAGCGGGCGCCGACCAAAGAAGCGCTCAAGTAGAAAGCGCTGACCAGAGACAGCGCCAAGTAGAGGCGCTCGGCTAGGAGGTGCTCGCCCAGAAGGCGCCGACCAGGAGTACTCAAGCAACCCCGCCACAGGGTGCCCCATTGGGCGACCAGCTCGGCTCGGCACCCTTGCCGAGCCGATGCCTTTACCAAATAATTCTACTCTCGCTTGACCCTCTAAGGGACCTGACAACTCCACTATAACCTGCCGCTATCTTCAAGCCATCAAGGCATAAGATCTCCGCAGGTATTCAGCACGACCTGCCATTAATGCACGAGGCTCCCTCAAGTCTCCGATGCACTCAGTCATTTAATGAACACGGCCCAAGACGATCTCCGGATCACTGAACCATCAGAGCGTATGGCTCTCTCTGACCGCCGGTTCATTCGGTAATAAATGCACTTACCATCCACGGACCCCAGGCCCACCATGGCCGGCGGTTCAACCACTTCAACAGGTCCGATCGACCGTGACAACTCCCTGATTCCGGTCTGATCCGGTCCCGTTCTCCATCACGCCATTAATGGGCCAAATCGTGCCCAATTATTACAGAACGGGACAAACCTACTGTCACCTCCCAGGTAACCGAATCCTCCTATAAAAGGGAACCTGGGGGGAGGGGGGAGGACTCTCAGGACCCTTGGGACTGAACCCTCTTGGACAGTACAGATACAATGGATGACATCATCTTCTTCATCTTCTTGATCTAATCTAAATATTCTGGCTGTCTTCTCCACATACGGGCTTCCCTGCTCTCTCCACATATTGGCCCCCTCTGACTTAGGCATCGGAGGGCCGGCGCCGGGGAGCCCGGCCACCGGTTCTTCCTGCAGGACTCGCACCCCACAGTGGAGGACGCCACCAGCCGGCGCACCGTCGACCACCCTTCCAGCGGCGGAGCTCTGCCCCTCCAGGAGGACGCCACCAGCCGGCGCACCGTCGACCACCCTCCCGGCGGCGGAGCTCTGCCCCTCCAGGAGGACGCCACCAGCCGGCGCACCGTCGACCACCCTCCCAGCGACGGAGCTCAGCCCCTCCAGGAGGACGCCACCAGTCGGCACGCCGTCGATCGCCGCCCCTGCGGCGGAAGCCCCTCCTTCCCCGGCTTCGCGGCGGCCCCCGGGTCCAATTTCCAGCAACAGTACGCTTTAAACATGCATGGAAATTTTATGCACACACAAGTCGACAGACCCCGTCTGCATAAAAATTTCCGCATAAAAGCATCTGAAAAGTAACATTGTTCCAGATCTCTCTTTAGACTTCCAAATATATATGTATATATGGGAAAAATACCAACAACCTCAATAGCAAGGCTACCATTTTTTTTATAAAAAAAACAGCTTTCACCCACGGCCGGCCTGGGAGGGTGCCATTCCCGATCTCAGAATATTCGAGTTAGGATTAGTGGCGGTGTAGCCTTTTAGATTAAATACGTATTCAAAAAGATTAATGGGACTGCGGATTGTGTGGTCTTATATGTGGCTACTCATTTCGAATGTGCCCTATGAGTGAGAAGGAAGTTGCCTTGGATCTTTCGAAATTTGTTATTTTTGGTTTTATTGAATGTATGAATACCAGGGGTCCAAAACTGTATCAATTATCCTTTTTATATTTTTTTTACATACAGCTTCGTTCTGCTCTTTCTCCCATCAAATATTCTTAAATAACCCTATAATAATATCTTCTACACACCAAAAACATGAACAAGAAAGAAGAATTCGGCTTGAACACGACAAAATAATTACATGGCACTGACTTCTTATCATACCTGCAACACCATAAAGTCAAATAAAAACTAAAACAAATCACACATATTTCATACTTTATTCCCATCTAATTCATGTGGCGGCAGCGGCATCAGCAGCAGCAGTAGAAGAGATGAAATCACGAACCTCTGCGAACAGGGCCTGCCTTCTGACAGGATCAAAGAGCTCAATGGCATGGAACCCTCCCTCATCCAGCTTAGCCACCACACTCACGCCTTCCTCCTCCAGCATCTTCACGAACGCCCGCTGCCTGTCGATCAGGGGATCCCCTTGGCAGCCCTTCACCATGCAGCTGGGAAGCCCAATCGGCCGAGGAGGCGGCGCCGCCACCGGGTTGCAGAATTCATGGTCTCGGTCGGCCCCTTTCGGTAGCGCCAGACGCCACATCATGTCGTTGGCGCGGAGGGGAACGACCGGATCCTCTTCCGACGCCGACTCGGAAGGGGTTCTCTCCGCCCCTCCAAAGTAAGGCTGGTTCAGGATCAGTCCAACCAGCCTTACGGGCTGCAGCTCCAGGGCCACGGCACGCAGCCCGGCGTGGTAAGCCATATTGGCCCCGGAGCTGCTGCCCATCAGAAAGCAGCGGGAGAAGTCCCCGTGGCTCGTTAGCCACGGCTCTCCCGCTGCCGGCTCCTGGGCCTGAGCCTGAGCCTGGACCCAGAGGACCGCCTCCACCGCGTCCTCGTAGGCCGCAGGGAGCCGGTGCTCCGGGGCGAGACGGTAGTCGAGAGAGATGACCAGCGCGGGGACGGCTGTGGCCATCTGCTCGCAGAATTCATGGTAGAAGACGGAGGCCGTGCTGAATACCACGAAACCGCCGCCATGGGAGAAGATGACGATGGGGAGCTTCTGGGCGGAGGGGAGATTGGGACGGTAGATCCGGATAAAAGTCTTGTGAGTGGGGTTGAGAGGGATGTCTTTGGAGAGGACGGAGGAGGAGTCGGGGTGGTGGTCGACGGTGGGGGGAGCGAGGGGGACGGTGGGACGGGATATAGTGCCGTCCGGGTGTTCGACGATTTGAAGGAAGAGGCTGGTGCCCTTGGCCGGGGCAGGGGCTGCGCCGCCGACGTCTCCCATCTTTAGGACTCCGGGTGTTCCGCTTGAGTTGGGCGTGGAATTAATGGGAGAAGCTGTGCACCACAAAAATAAACAAAAGGAGTAGCTGGAACTCGTGGCAGGTGTGACAGCAAGAAGACAATGACCACTATTGCAGTTTTGGACTGGTCAATTCTGTTCTATTTTAATATTTATAAGTTCCACTGTTTGTTGTGAGAATCCGTGCGGACGTGTGTTTAGTCCCACATCGGTTATTCGCTGGGTAGATCTTGGATACTTATACAGAATTAAGGAATCCAAACAATACCTTCCAGCTAGCCATTTTGGGTGAAGTCCTGAGTTGTTACAGATGGTATCAGAGCGGATCCGGCTTATAACTTATGTGAACTAGGAGACACTGCAGCACGGATCCATTAGGGTTGACCACGGACCGATCGTAGTGTTTGTGATTAGATTTGAATGGATTTGAACCCTTAGCCTGACGAGGATGCCAGGGCTTGAACGGAGAAGTATGTGAGGACCCGTGCGGGCGTGTGTTTAGTCCCACATCGGTTATTCGCTGGGTAGATCTTGGATACTTATACAGGATCAAGGAATCCAAACAATACCTTCCGGCTAGCCATTTTGGGTGAGGTCCTGAGTTGTTATATTTATGGAAGTTAAATAATACCTTTTTATGTTTCATATATATAGTGTGAGGTGAAAATAGTGATTTAGTGGACAGTAATTTGGCCAAGTGATGCAACTTTCCTCGCTACTATATCCATTATTTTCCATTATAAACAATAAATATAATGATTATTATTTTTAATTTCGGATGATTAAGGTTTGGACAAAATTTAGAGCAAGATGTACTGCTATAAGTTATTATATTGTTATGATAGTCACGAATGGAATCTATGAAACTGGATTATGAGAGATGAGTTGGGGTTTCGCTTCTCTGCTTCGCAACCATAGATCTTGAATTCGAGTTATAGTTCGTATGTTCAAGTATTTGAGCCTGCATGATTATAGAGTGGATGGATCTCTCTCTCTCTCTCTCTCTCTCTCTCTCTCTCTTTCTTTCAAAGAAAATAGAAGGGAGAGGAGGATATGATATTCTTGAATACAATTGGCTGAAACTTGCAAACGCTTGTAACGAACTTCTTTTGTTCTAAATCATTATCATATTTCTAATGGTGTTAATAAGTGGTCCTCCAGTGAGCAGGACTAAGCTCAAGCTTCATTTATTTTTTTAACTGAATTGAACTTGAGCTAGTTTATAATTTTAGTTTAGAGATAAATTTGATTTATTTATGAATAACTAATTTAAGAGAGAGAGGCTTTCACATGCATATTACACGGAAATAAAATGTGTTTCCTCAAGTAGGCAAATAGAGGACTGGTATGATTGTGAAATTTAGTGCAGTATATAAGGTGATTGAATAATGACCTGTCAAACCAACATTAGTTATACTCAGGAGATTTTTTTTGTGAGCAACAAGGGATATTTTAAAGCATTTTTTTTTTGTCCTGAGATCAGAAAGGTCCAATTTCTGCCCATCAAGAGATAGGGGTTTCAGTCTTGACGTAAGGTCATTTCACATCTTTTCAGACACGAAAAGTTAGAGGAATAGCGATAGAGATTAGTGCTTAATCTTTCTTTTAATAAAGATTTACTTTATCTTTATGGAAATTTTTTCCATGTCACTTTCAGGAGGATATGCATTTGCCTTCTTAATCTTTGGGTGGGGCAAAAGCGCCATTCGGTCCTACAGCCGGAAAGGACCTCTACATTCTTCCAATTAAGAAAGATAAATCCTATTTGGGATGAATGTTTTAATTACTATACTTGGAAGGTAAATTAAAATTAATATTTTTGAAAAAAAACTAAAATTTTGTGTTTGGAAAGAAAAATAAATCTAATCTGATTCTATATAAATGTTGAACATTTTTTTCATTTTTTTAGAAAAAATATGCAGTATTTTATGTTATTTAAACTGTTCAATTTTTGATTGTATATATTATTGATGTGAAATTTTTATCCTCCAAACTAAAAAAAGATGTATCTCTATAAAAGTTACCTTAGATGTACTCTGTCACGTCTCCGGCCCGAGATCGCGAGTCGGGGGTCGCACCAACCGCCGCACACCCGTAGAAAACTCTCCCCACGAGCATGCAAGGCATCTAAACCAAAACACCTCAATTATAAAATTCTAAAATAATTTAGCTGAATAAATGCAATCTTATTCCATCGACTAACCCAAGTCATAAGGTCTCACAAGTCTAAATACGCAGCGGAATAATCATTTACCAACATGCAGAAACTTAGTTCTTAAAATAACAAAAGTCCACCAATCATAATAAATGTCCATAATAACAAATCAACTTAAATAACCCTAATCTAAGATAACTTGTGCCACAATCCTTCTAGTCTCCCATTTTGAATCCCCAATAGACTAGTTCTCGAAATCTGTAAAACAACAAGAGATGGTATAATGAGCTAGACAGCCCAGTAAGTAATGAACACTCTAGCTAGATAAATCAAGCAATAATAAGTGGAAAATAAATAAATATGCATTTCCAAAGTATAAGTCAAATATTTCTTAAATGCATAAGATTCTTTTCGCGGTTTCAAGATTCTTTCACATATTCAATTCATCTTGTCGATCGTGGACTATGACCACATGTTCCCTGTGGCAGGGTCATCAACACCGACTAATCTTCTTGCGGTGAGTCCTTCAGGACAGTCAATTGCCAACGTATCTGCCTCCATTGGCGGGGTCCTCAATATAGCCAGGTCGAAGTTCAATTAGTTCTCTATTTCATATTTCAGCCGTGAAAACATGCAATGTCAAAATCAAATACCGTTCATATCTTAATTTCTTTCAATATATTAGATTCAACTTAATAAGCAGGAACTATGACCACATGTTCCCTGTGGCAGGGTTATATCACCGACTATTCTTCTTGCGGTACCAATGTATTAGCTCCCATTGGCAGGGTCCTCAACATAGCCCGACTGCAAGTCTGAATCTATTTCAGGTCATTATCTTTTCTTCATTATGTTCAGTGTTTCAAGCCGAAGAGTACAATGTTAGAGCAAGTAAATACAATTCAAATCTAAAGCAAATACATTCAATCAAGGCCATACAATATTCTAAACAAATATTCATATAATCTATGCATCAAATTCGAAATCACAAATAATTCGATTCGTAAAACAGATATTTAGTTTGCCGAAAAATCTAGTAAAGAGGTTACATCACTTACCTTGCGAACGCGATCCACGACAAATCCAATTAATTCCGCAAATTTCTCGCAGAACTTAATATTCAAAAATCATATTCTTCTTTTAAAATTCATCACAATATATATATATATATATATATATATATATATATATATATATATATATCAAGACTTAAATTTTAATATCCTCCCATGGCTGGCCCTGCAGGAGTGCCAAACCCCGAGTTTGGGTTCATACCCGAATACCACCCCCTCTCTTTATTATTATTATATATATATATATATATATTTCTTTTCTTTTCTTTTTTTTTCTTTTTCTTCTTTTCTTTCTTCTTTTTCCTTCTTTTCTTTTTCTTCTTTCTTCTTTTCTCTCCCGACTTCCCTCTTCTCCTTCGGTGAAACAGGGGACCCCATGACCCCCTGTCGCCGCCCCCTCTTCTCTCCTCTCGATCGAACCCAAGGCGGCCGCGGTGGCCGGCCTTGGCAGCGGCAGGAGGTGGCGGAGCAAGCCCGGCAACCCCCGGCGACTGGCAGCGGCGAACACGTCGACGACTAGAGCAAGCCGTTTTGGACCCAAATCCGGCGATGGGCCGGCTCAAAAACCCCATACACCAAGGCTAAACATCAAAAGAGGAGGAGAAGAAGGCGAGGGACTCTTACCTCAGCCCCGACGAAGACCGGTGGTTCTCCCCCTCTCCGACGGCAATGAAGAAGAAGAAGACCCCCGCACGAACCCAATAGCCCTCTCTCTCTCCCTCTCACTTTCAGCGGCAACGCGAAGAAGACCCTCCCCCTTTGCGGCGGCTCTCCTTCGGTGGGCTCAAAGGAGAAGGAGAAGGAGAAGGAAGCCCTAAAATAGGGCTCTTCCTTCTTCTTCGGGATGGAAAGAATCCATCCCGTTGCTGCGTTGCACGTGAGGCCAAGTATTGGGACTGGGCCGGTCAAGTGGACCGGGCCCAGTTCCAGGGTCTCACATACTCTCCTCCCTAAAAAAAATCATGTTTATTTGCACGCGTGTGTGCATGTGATGAACAAGTGAATGCTTTCTACTCCACAACCTATGAAACTTGTTGAAATCTCAGTTCAATATAAGAGGTAGAAAACTTCTAAAATAATTAAAATATATTGAACTCTCATCCAATTTATAAGAATCGGGCTACCAATACTTTAGTCAACATAATAAAATTGAGTTAAAAAGGCATTGATTTTGATTTTCTAAAATTTACTAAAATAATAAAAAGTGAAAATCTCCATCAATCTACTGACTGATATTTCATAATTGATTGGTTCACATCAGCTAAGATAATAAAGATTTAAATATATTATATCAGTTAATTCTGACATTGATATTGTCATTTAGGTTGGAAATCTTGTTTGATGATAAATTTTCTTGTTGTCCTTCCCCAGCATTGTGTAAATCTTTGACCCACCAGGATCGTTCTTGTTTTGCATGATGGTCTTGATGCAGGGGCCTCACATGTACATATGGATGGTGCATCATGTGGTGCATGGGATCAAGTAATCACAAATTATAAATTGCGCGAATCATGGACTGTTTGTGTCTTTGTGATTTGAGACTGGACCCTACCATAGCCTCAAAACTGTCCCGAGTGAATCCCCGTCTTTTATAATTATTTGATTATAGTCTTGCCAACCCCATGGCAACTAATAGCAGGAACCTCGTTAGCCAGCTCCTTAGGCTAAGAGGTGATGATGTCCCCTTTTCTAGTTTTTAATAAGGTAATGTAGGTCCCAACAAATGTGATCAGAAGATTACAAAGTAATGCATTGACTTATTCATTTATAGCGCTCTAAATGGTGCGCATCCACATGCCTTCTTAGTCCTTCTGTATACATATTGTAATAAGATTCACCGTTTCGGTACTGGATCTCATATCGGTGTCATATTAACATTATATCGGTACAATGTGGTATGAGGTTTTTTTGGCATACCGAATATGAGTACACCTCTCATATTAAGTATCTGTATCGAACTAGTATAGTATGGAATGCTCCATACTGTTTGATTTGGGTTGGTATGGTGAACTATTGACTGTAGCTTTTTTAATTCTTTTAGCTTTGCTCCCTCTTGTACCCAAAAAAAAATGGTGTCCACCGAGAAAACAATAGAGTAGGCAGCTCCATTTGAAACTAGGGAACACCAAACAACACCCTCCAGCTATGTGATAGTGAAATACATCATATATGGTAGAATTATCCAAATGGTCAATATCTTTATCAGAATCCATCCTTATAGTCAGATTTGCAAGAAAAAAATGTTATCATTCCTAAGCTAACATTTTTTTCCTTGTTCTGTTTGGGAAAATGTCAACAGCTTTGTTTATTTGCTCTTAGCCAGGAAAATACTCTTCCCTACCAAGTACCAACATGGGTTCTGTCACACTTCAAAATAAATTAGGGTGCAGAAGTTGCCACATTCGCATGATAGAACTCAGTGCACTGCCTCAAGGAGCACTCATTCCTGTCTCTTTCATTTTGGCACGAACACCCACCGCCCTTATTTATGCATAGGGAACGATATTAATGGACGGTGGGGACAGGTGACTATTTTCTTAAAGAAAGACTCGATCTTCCTTCAGGCAAATCCACTATTGGATTGTGAAACTATAGCTTTAAGATTTATGCAAGCAGCTATTGGATCGTGCAATAATTGTTTCAAGATTTATGCAAGCATATGAATGAACGAGTTCGGAGTACTTTGAGAGATTTGCATCTTTGAATCTATTGGCACTGCAAAAAATGATCAATCATTCTTTAGTGTGAAAGATACGACCCGAAGCTTCCTTTTATGTTGCCGTCGTTGCTGAGTAGGGCTTCCATTGCTACCACCACCACTCACGAGCTTTTTGATTCTTCTCGCCTAACTTTGCTTCTTCCGCTGGTCAATAAGGGCCCATCAAATTGAAAACAAATAGGATTGGATAATTAAGAACTCTGTTGATTTGAGAATACAGGATGGTGATGTGTAATAACAACTGATAGGGGAAATGTTAAATACTTCGGCCCTAGACCGGACCGACCACCTTGACCTTGGTATAAACTGAGGGGAGTGACTTCGGCAAAAGCTGAGTAGCCAATCGGCCGAGGAGCAAATCAACCAAAGAGCCAACTGACACGTTTCGACAAGGACTAACGGCGCTGGCCACCGGTAGATTAGGCAGCACTGTGACCAGCCCCTCGATGCAATTTGCCGCCTGTATCCAGCTGAGATTAATTAACGCCGGAAAGATCTTAGAAACTCTACTATGGTGGAAGATTTATAGACTTAATATTAGATAATCTGGTCTTAGTGATTCCAATCTTGAGCTATTCATAGGAGGTAATCGATCAATTGGCTAGGTAAGCAGGTGGGAGGCTCCCTTTACTCAGAAAGTAAGGTCATAATTAAGTAACCACCTTTAATACTTTTCTAGACAACAATTAGATCAATTAATCAAATATGACTAGCTCAATGTATCGTTCACTCTCGACTAATTGAGAAGGTTTTAGGTCTCGAATAGGGTTCACATCTTATGTAAATATGAAACTGCTTTTATATGTTATGCGTTTACATCTTAGATAAATATCATATTGTTTAGGTTGACATCCTATGTTAATATGAAACCCTTTGTATATGTGTTTACATCTTATGTAAATGGTATATTAGTTTAGGTTTACATCTTATGTAAATGACCTAACCTATTTGGGTTTTTATTCACATCTCATGCAAAGATTACTTAACATATATACATCTCATGCATATATGAATTTCCTTTTAAACATTAGCCTAAACAAAATTATTCTTTAATTATCATGAATCTATGATTTGATCATATCTTATGCATTTCATGCATATATTAATTTTCTTTTAAGCATAGGCATAAATAGAAAAATATCTTTTATGATCATAAATCTTTGATTGAGCCTTATCACATGCATCTAATGCATATAATTTCATATCTAAAAATTTTAATTAAATATGCTATCAACTGAAACTCTGATCATGCAATATATGATTTTAATTATTGCATGCTAATTGTAATTAAAATTAATCATGCAAGATCTAGTTTTTCCAACAAAAATCTACATGCTGAAATCTGAAATTTCAGCACACAAAAATTTCAGCAAGCATATAAAAATTTCAGATCCAAATTAAATTCTAATTAAGCCTATCAATTTTAATCTAAATCCCATAAACCTGGCTCTGATACCACTGTCGGATTCTCCCGTACGCGTTGCGATGGTCGCAGCAGAAAGATACATGCAAGGTCGTTCATCTCATGAATGTTTTAGGGAATGTAGATTTCAAAAATTTTCTGGAGTTCTCTAACTCAGATTTATGAAATCTAAAGAAAAGATTAAAATTAAAAGACTCGATTAATTTCAGATCTACTACAATTCTCAAATGTATAAAATTTATAAAGATCTAATCTTTACATTTGAGCGGGTAGAAATTCATCGCTATCTGATGATCGTAGGATTTTTGGTTCGCTTGAAGCCGCACAAGCGTCCGGCCTCTACAGGTATCCACACGAGGTACAGATCGCTCCAAGATCTCACCGGGGTGCTACCTCCCTTGCAGAGATCACCTTTGATGGCTGAATTCCTCTCCCTTTAATCAACTCCTTGAATACTTTGAGAGGAAGAAGGAGGAGGAGGACGAAGGACGAAGAGGAGGAAGAAGAAGACGCTTCTTCTTCTTTTTCCCTTGCTCACGCCAAGGAGGAAGAAGGAGGAAGGGTGAGCTGGCTGCAAGAGGACTTCAATGCTTCTATATGTCCCACACCAGGTCTCCTTTTATAGGCATCTTATGCCCATTCAAATCAAGAATAATTTCAACAATCAATCACTCCTTGATTCATCCCTCTAAAATCAGCCACTCCCCTTACTTAATTCTATCACAACCCTTACTTAAAAGTGATTGGAGAGAATCCAAGGGACGTGCTCGTGCCATGTGGCAATCCGCGTGAACAAGGAGGAGGAGGAGGGGCATCCGCCTTATCTAATAAAGAGCTCTAATTAATTAGGCCTTCCTAACCTTATCCAATAAGGTTAAGCCTAATTTAATTAGATCCAATTAAATCAATTAAATTGCAATCCAATTGCAAATACTTCTTCTTTAATTCACTAACTCTTAGTGGGTCAAACCAATTGTCAATCATATTGACAATCAAGATCAATTGCGATGCTAAATCGCTATCCATCCATCGGAATGATCAAAATCTTTAATGTGTGTGACCTTGTAGGTTCTATTCTGACTGGTAGTGAGATATATTATGATCTCTATCATAATATCATCGAAACTCCTTTCAATGGGTTGAAACGATTTCAACTCTACTCTTAGGGTTCACTAATCACCAAATGAATGCCTTCGAGTTTCACAATCCACTAATGACACCTAGCAGCATATAGTGACAACCCAGCAGAACGGAATGGATGAACCTCTAGGTATAGTTAGCGTATGATACAATACTTTTATCGTGGATCTCAACATGACCGAAGTTATGGATAACTCATCAAACCCCATCGTCTATCTTATGTCAAATTTATTTAACTCAAGTTCGAGATTGAAAAACTCTTTTTACCAGAACTACCCTGGCCAAGATCTTTCGAACTTAATCTCATAAATCACATAGGATTACTCCTAATCTATCAAGGTCGATAGATCCCATCTAGATGCAACCCTAATCGGACAGTGAATCTACTGCAGCCAATCTGCACTATAAGGATCTTTAGGGCCCATGTTTATGCGCTCGTCAAACTATAGCAACTTCACCGTGATTAGTTGAGGCATCGCAAGTCTAAGTACTAGTCATACAACTGCAACATCAAGTAAGTCACTGACGAGTGGATGGACATCCAAGTGACTTCTTGCTTTAGTCATGCTCAGTACCCTTGTTCTCTAACAAGCACTTGCACAATCACCCCAATGTCCCCACACTGTGGACTTAAATCTCATCCATCAAGAAAAGTGATCCGTGCACTAATCTCATCGGATAGATCACCATCCTTCGTGATGATCCATCGATCAGGAGCTATTTAGGAATTAACTATTAATTACACATGCCTTAAATTCTCAACTCTTGAGAATATGTGATATCATTTTATTAATTCCTAGGACGATTCATGGACACATAATAACATGAATGAACAAAATGCCTGATTTTATTAATTAATAAAAAGATCAAGTACCAATTTCATGCCTCCAGAACAATTACAATTCGTCTACCAAATTGGCTTCTAGGGCATACTCCTAATAGTCGACACACGATTAACGCCATATACCGCCCATGCAGAATGATGCCCACACCGTAAGCATATGTTGAAATTTCTTCCTTCGATATTGTTGCCTCTCTATCCTAACTTAGGCATTGGAGAATTTCTTACTGAAAACTCCCTGGCAAGCAGACTTATTGCAGGCCATTCTTGAAGGATATCAACTTCCCCACACCTTGGCCACCTCGTTCAGCTTGGTTTTTGCTGACCTCAGGATCAGTTGAGCTGCGCTCGAACCTTGGTCTAAAATTTAGCGGCAAGAGACTGGCGCTAGAAAAAGGGTCCCCCCAATTATACTGATATCAAGCGTAGGGAGAAATCGCCAACTTGAGGTTGCGAGGAGCTTATGGTGCATCTAATGCTTGTGTGCTGCACTCCGACCTCACAAGGATCCTTGCAGAGCGCAAAACAAGTTTCAACGGAACAACCCACTGCACTTGTGAACAATGAGCAATTTAATTTGCTCATTCAACAGATGTAGGCTTTGACTGCGGCAATTCAGGGCTTGCAGGAAACTGCGGCACGACCGGGACCAGTCTGGCCAGAATCTGTTCATCCCAGCCACCACTCTAGAGGCAAAGACTCGGAGCGGTCTCGCCAGAGCCGACACACATGGCGGAGAAGTCCTAGTTGAGATGAAAAATGGAGCACTCCAAGCCCCCATTCCGACAAGGATTCTGCTCCGAGCCTCTCGCCTACTAATCATATGGAGCCCCCGCCTTATTGGGAGGCTGACCTCGACAGGAACATCAAAGAGATGGGCCAACAGTTTCAGGCCCTCAGGGGGCACGCTCTGAGGGCAAATAGTGACCAATTTCTCCTCAGACCCTCCTCTCGGTAGATCATGAAGTAGCTGATCCCACCTAGGTTCAAGATGCCCTAAGTAAAGCCTACAACGATACCTCCGGTCCTCAGGATCACCTAGAGAGCTTCAAAGCTCTCATAATGTCGTACAGAACCA